>NC_060213.1:66445000-66745000 GCF_021130785.1 Homalodisca vitripennis
ACTGAGCATTAGCGTAGTCTATGGCTCAGAGGGCTAACAAATTTGTATACAAGCAGCGTCAATTTGATGACAATGCACGACCTTTAATGAGTTTATCTGAGCGTTATTGAATGATATATCGAAAACAAATTAAGCTAAAGAGGTGGATATTATAACATTATGCTATTACTTTGAGAGCTGGACAATTTTCTTTACTCTCTATCTGTGTGATTATCATCTGAATTGTAGCTGGAGAAAAAATGTAACTACAAACACGAAATTTTACATAAAACTTAATTTAAGTATACTATAAAACATTTAAAAAGTTCAAGGATGGTTCATATTCATCTATCGTATTTGGCTGAGCGCCAGTGAAACCTATTTGTCCGCTCGATATCTCGAGAAAGGATTGAGCTTGGACTTAATGACAGTTCTACTTAATTTGTATGTTGTCAAAGTAGAACTGGATAATAGGCTATGCCCGATCGTGTGATTTGCCTGAGCATTAGTGAAGTCTAACTGGAAAATAGTTTGAGAGCAAATAGTATTGTTAAACAGGTTTAGGGCGTTGGGTTTAGGCCAGTCTAATAAATATAATGAGACCTAAATCTCCAAATACTCGACTCTTCCATTTTTACGATAGAGAAACAGTATGTTTATGTATATGTTTGGAAAATAAACGTTTACCAAAATTAAGGCAACCATCCTTCGAAGCGTAACATTGCGGAGTTCTCTAGGTTACCACTTCAGAACTTTAATTCGTAAGCGAATGTCCTGTGACGAGAACGGTGACATATAATAATTGCTTGTCAAATACAAGTATCCAGCAATATTATAAAGTTCTGGTTTACCTCACATTAATCAAGTCAACTTTTCTTCAAATTCTTCAAGCTATATGCACAAAAGACGTTTTCAGATTCCAATCCTTCAATTTATGTTATTTATTGTCAATTAAAATTCCACATATCGTATTTACGTTTTCTACAACCAACGTTTATTCATAATAATGACGATAGCTTAAATATACTGTATTTGCATCCACATGGAAAACTAAAAAAAGAAATGTCATAAAATGAAATGTGTTACATTACAATATTTTTAGTGTCACATTTCCGAAAGTAATGAAAAATTTATCTGACAGTATTTTTATACATGTGTGCCCATAAACATGGAATATATGAAAACTCTTAATGACGACTTAGAATTACAAGTTATATTTTTATTGTGAGTATAAAAGATACTTATAGTTTCCCTAGTTTTTAGTTGAAATTTAATTTTGGAATTTAAATAAGAATTAGCTGCCTGTGATATATTTATTTAATTTATTATCATTCCCAGTTCAATAGTGAAAGCCGTATTTCAATATATATATATTTTTGTTTGAACAATATTAAGGTATTATGCAGCTTTATAGCATTCTTTTGTTTAATTGAGAGTTAATTATTATAAAAAGTTGCTTCTAAAACATTTGAAACTTGTAAAATCAAACTGTAAATGTTCAGATGAAATAAGGGAACCTTGAAAGTCTAAATGTGTTCATTACTAATGGTTGCTCAGGTTAGTTAAATTAAATTTAGTTATAAAAATGAATACAAAGATTTCACTTTTAAATTTATTTATATATTAATATAAAGTTTAACAAGGCAATCTTACAATTGCTTGATTAAGATAAAGCCATTAAGAAGTAACTAAGTAGACTTCACTCATTTTAAACTAGCAATATTATTTAGATCCTTTGTTGTTTATGAGTAGAACGTTTGAATTTAACTCAAGTTCACCTTCCTCTTACTTGAAGCATCTGAAATCTGATGCTTTTGCGGACTTGACTCCTGAAATGTGGAATAATTGTTTTCTGAAAGGATCCATAAATAGTCTGTGACGAACAACGAAGACACTTAAGACGAACCTCCCCCCCGCATTGTTTCGACATCAGAGACACCTAGACTACAGAAAGTTGTGCAATCTAAGTAGATAGGTATTCTAATTGTGTCATTAGGTGCAAAATTGAGCGCACCTACAAAAGATATTGCAATCTAAGTAGAGAGGTATTCTAAACGTCTCATTAGGTGCAAAATTTAGTGCACCTACAAAAAGTAGTGTAATATAGCTGTAAGTGGAGGAGGGGTATTCTAATTGCTCATCAGATGCACAGTTGAGCGCACAATTGGGATATTTAAGATATTAACTCTTATACAGCATTTAATTACGTCTAAAAACTCCTTAATTATAAGTTTCTGATGATGAGTAGATAAGTAGCCTTTTCCAATTTGAGAAATTTGTAATAATATGCCTTTAAGTACAGCCCACTGTAGGAGTAGATTTCACTTAATGATGTAGTTTAAAAATGATAAGAAGGGCTAGAAGTTTTGACAGTTTATGCGTATAAAACGACACCACGGCATTTTAAAGGCTGGCATGTTTATACTACATTGCTTAAGGTATATTTGAAACTCTACATCGGTAGGTGTCACAAACTTATTACAATAAAATAGGAACAGATTTTGTTCTAAATCACCAACAGTTCAAACTCTTTAGCTTATAAAAAAGTTATATTCTTTCAATTTCGATCTTTCCTCATTAAATCTTATATGTATACATATTGGGTTAAAAGTTCATCGAAAATATTTAAATTGCCTGGAACAGGTAAAATATTTTGGTCTTAATGCGTGTAAGATGTTATACAATTTTGCATCAGTGTGAACGCCCACAGTAATGACAGTTTTTTTCTAAATGAGGTTGCAAATGTATTAGTAATCCCAGATTTAGTTGCCATATTAAAGCATATGAGAACAAAGAAGATCATTTTAAATATATCATAAAATACTTATAATCAGAAATATTAATATAAAACGGCCAACATGTTAAAACATTAAGTGAAATAAAACAAATTAGCAGCAGTATAGCTGTTTCAAATTTTTAAATGTTCATAAACAAGTGTAAATATTTTAAATAATAATTAAGAAACGATGTGGTCATAAATGTGAATGTTGCAGAAGATTAAACAAAAATTATAAGATTGTAGAAATAAATTTAGACTATGGTATGTACTTGTATAGTTACAATTAATGTGCTAAGATTCGTTCAAACCAGTCAGAACAAATAATTACTGTAATTATTGTCTTTCCAAATTCCTTCACGATTTTATTTAAATCTTGCACGATGAGACTTGATCTATTAAAATAAATGCTAAGTATCTTTTTAGCCAAAATTTAGTAATAAAATATTTACGAGCTAATGATTAAAAAAATATAAATTACTTGTACTAAGAAGAAACAAAAATAAAATTCATTATTATGATATTTGAAACGAAACTATATAATTATAAGTAATTTCACTAAGTAACTAAGGACTGAGTAACTAAATAAAAACATTAATAGTTCATGATTTTATCGATGTTGTAATTAAATACTCTCAAGGTAGTAAAAACAGATTTTCATACATAAATCCAGTTTTGTATTCATCAATTTTAGTAACATAGTTTAATACCTGATTGTAGTAAATGCTAAATTTACATTTTTATTCATTTGTCTAAAATTTTCCGATCATAAGTTCTTATATTTTGAGTAATTTTCCTGCCCAACCGGCATTTCAGAAAAAAGAAAAATTCTTCAGTTACTGTTTATTCGAAGTATTTCTTTGTAATTTATTTGGATATACAAATGATTTAAAGTATTAGTAACTGTTGCTTTTAAAGTATATAAATGAGGTAGAAGACCATGTTTTTTAAACATTACTCTTTAACATCCGTATTTATATAGTAAACAACATAGGAGAGAGTTTATACAGAGTTTATCAAACGCTGTTTTAATTTTTGATGAGTACTTGTATACAGCACCGCTTGTTATAACCGCATGAGTTATACATTACTGATATTGAAGTATAAATTTGAAAAAAAAAAAATATTTTTCGTGCTTAAAATATATTGAAAGCACTATAAATTATTGTTCAATATTTTAGGTAAATTATGGGTCAATATAATTGTAATGTGGTTAAATGGTGAGTAAAAATCAATAAATACTTAAAATGCTTAGTTTATTCTATCGATGAAATACATCGTATTTAGTCTCAATAAAGACTTTACTTAACTTATACATTGTTATTATTTTACTACATAGAATAAAATTGTAATACTTCGCCTGTTCTATGCTCTACATTATATTACTACATAGAATAAAATTGTAATACTTCGCCTGTTCTATGCTCTACAACAAAATAATAGTGACAAAGGCACTTCAATACGATCAATTAATACTAAAATATTAAAATCATTAATACTAAAAAGACAAATACATAATAAAAACCATAAAAATTGAAAAATGCTGGGGACAAACATATGACTAACTTCACGCCCTTTCCGAGTATAACTACAAATCGCACCTTCCAAACACAGCATACGCCGCAAAGTTAGTTAGTTAAATCCTTTTGCAACCTATTTCTAAAAAAACATAAAAATTGACAAATGCATTGGACAAACATATGACTAACTTTACGCCCTTTCCGAGTATAACTACAAATCGCACCTTCCAAACACAGCATACGCCGCAAAGTTAGTTAGTTAAATCCTTTTGCAACCTATTTCTAAAAAAAACATAAAAATTGACAAATGCATTGGACAAACATATGACTAACTTCACGCCCTTTCCGAGTATAACTACTAATCGCACTTCCAAACACAGCATACGCCGCAAAGTTAGTTAGTTAAATCCTTTCGCAACCTATTTCTAAAAAAACATAAAAATTGACAAATGCATTGGACAAACATATGACTAACTTCACGCCCTTTCCGAGTATAACTACCAATCGCACCTTCCAAACACAGCATACGCCGCAAAGTTAGTTAGTAAATCCTTTTGCAACCTATTCCTAAGTTTAAAAATATCGCTATCTGGCCAGACTAAACTCATTGTCAAAAAACAGGCCTAACTACTGATGCACTGAGGAACCTTCATATGTAAACATATGACGTAAATAAAATGAAAAGATACGTAATAACTAACTTAAAAGTAAGGTAGTTAAGTAACTACAAAGGTCATAGTAGAGACCTACTAAATTAGTAAAAAATTAAAATGAAGGACGGAAAATCCAAACATAATCAATAAAAATGGAATGTCTTGTATCTAAAAAAAACTTACAGTCTAAATTTACTATGAAAAATGAATTTAAAGGTCGTCAGATGTCTCTGCACGGTTTTCGGTTACCGGTTCCTTTGTCGGTTCGGTAACCAATACCTCTGCCGGATCAGAGGCCGCCAATTTTTCAAGTTCTGCATAGAATAGTTTTTCGCGTTCTGTGGCCAAATCAGTTCCCGGTTCTATGGTAGTCAAATTTGCGATATCTAAATCTGGTTCATTTTTGGATTCCGGATCAGTAACGTTAACACATCTGCACGCGTAGTACTTCATAGCGTAATTCTCTTCTCTCCTGTTCACCAAACACTTTTGCCAATCGTGGCAAATGCACCTGTAAAGAACAGATCACACAATTGAACCATATTTTACTGTAAAGATCAATTCCATCTAGCCTAATATTTTAGACAAAAGCTCAAATAAGATGTTTATGTGTCTAAAACAACAGTAATGGTTATATATAATGATTATCGTGTTTTCAGTAAAAGAAATTTACAGTAAGAAGATAATTTTGAAAATTAAAAAAGTGTGCCATTCAAGAAAATTTGGTCTTTTTCATTTTTAAATTAATTTTTAAAACTTTATGAAATTTTATATGTTATGATCCAAACTGTAAGACAGGATCTGGTTACTTACTTCTTACATTTTAAGATGGCAATTCTGAACAGACTAGTATGTTCACAGTGGACATGATAAAGAAAGTAATGATCCTCATATTTCAATATATAGTACGAGGAAAAATTAATCAAATTATGATATTGTTAAGTAATAAATAATATATATATATATATATATATATATATATATATATATATATATATATATTAAAAAAGAGGAATGCAAAATTATATATATAATTCATCTCTATCCCAACTCTTTCTTTCTTGGAGGAAGTTTTCTAATTAAGCTCTCTAATTAAAACTAATGAATATAATTTTTATTTTGTTTTTAATAATAAATTTAACTCGTAATATAGTCAAAGTTAAGTAGTAATAGATTTTGCCTGGTATGGTGTTAGGAAAATGTCTTGTTAGTGTACCAATTTATATCAAGGAAAACAATTAAAAGTTCTTAAAAATATGAGTTTTCTTAGTATCGATTTTATTCCACAAGTTATATAAATTGGTTATAAAGCAAAAGCAGACATAACTTCGTAATTAAATTAAGTCAAGATTAATAATCTTAACACTGTAACTAAAATTGTATAAAACACGTAATTATTCATTTGAGAACAATATTTACGATTATTTACCAATAATTGTTTGTTATAACAATAAGATCTTTTTGTAAAACTATAACTGATCCATTAAAAATATACTTTGTATTTTAGTTAGGTGTTAGTGTAAAAATTATTTAACTTTTTATCTTACACAAGAAGTTTCATTCCACTACCCAGGTTTTCATATTGCTCAAAGAGTAATTCTTCTAGCTTTATGTCGAATAACTCATTTTAGATTTTAACTCTCCATTTTGCTGTCTTCTAGATATGTTACTGAGATAGTTGTAACTTATCATCCTCAAAGACGAGGATAACTCATATGGCGTCTGTACCTCTGCGTGCTATCAGTAGTTACTATTTTACCTATACACTATATAAATAGACTAAAAAAATAATCTAAGAATGTTGGTGGTAGATATACCTTACCCAACCTCACAGACGACGATAGCTCCTACGACTTTTGTCCCTGTATGTGCTATCAGTGGTTATTACTTGACCTATACTTATACATTATATAAATGAACATGTCTAAAATGACGATGGTAGTTATACCTTACCAATACTTAGAGACGAGGATAACTCCTTTTACTTCTGTCTTTCTACGTGCTGTCAGAAGTTATTATTTAACTTATACATTGTATAACTGGACTTACGTATATCTATAGATAACGGTGGTAGTTATACCTTATCATCCTTACGACGATAACTCCTGGGCTTGACTTTTGACTATTGTAAGTGATTGCTAGAATGTAAATGGATTTTTAAATTATACTCCGTATAAATAGCCTAACGTATTGTTTAAAATGTATGTAGTTCGCATAATTAGATAATTTCCCGATAGCTCTATGCTAGTTCACACTGTACGATCCGAAAATTAAATTAAAGTATAGGTACTTAATAACTGGTAACTTACGCATTGGTCATTATGTCGGAGGTATATTTTACGTCCTTCTCCCAGTCGTACACCCAAAATCCACAACGTTCATGCTTCTCACATGTACGGTTAGGGTCAATGCCCTCAGCAACGGTTGTGAACATGGTTTCAATGCACTCCTGCAAGTTTTTACAGATCATAACGTTAGAAGGTATAAAGTCCATCAATGAAATAATATTACATATCATATTTTAAAGCATTGTTTGATTTCATAAACAATTTTCAAAATTTCATTGGTACCCTAACGTTCGGTTACCCTTTTATGGAAGACAAGGCTTATCTATGCATACCCAAGGCCACTATAGGTAAACCGCTAACAAAAAACCTTGGTTGATTTGAGTTTACGCAGGGTGGGTTAAATACCCCTCCGCCGCCTCCCTATTTGATCCGGGTGACTAATTCGGCTCAGTCGGTATCGTTCACTGCTGCGACCCGTTCAGTTGAACCGGTCAGTACAGAGTTACTAAGCCTTCCCGCTAGAGCTTGTTTTACCGGTCATCGTGTTCAACAAAATGAACGACTGAACGGAATGACCAAGTGAACGAAAGGGTCCGCTTGCAAAAAACTGTTCGAATATAGGAAGAAACAACATATCTTACAGTAAATGGATATATATATATATATATATATATATATATATATATATAAATAAAACAATAAATATATTGTTTCAGGAATCTAGTAAATGTAAATATATGTTATTAAAACTGATTAAAACAAATTAATTAGCCTATATGTTACTATATACATTACTAAATATTTTAAATGTTAATACTTATGAACAATGAACATGGTTGATTGATATGCATTTGATTTATCATAAGGTTATTTCACTACAAATGATTCAATAAATTACTAAACATCAAACAGACACATGCTCGTTTGAAAATAATTTACTTTTATAAATAACACATTTTATACATTTAACCAATTAAGTTCCCACCACTTTTCATAATACTCAGGCTGACCATAAGTTTCAACGATTCATTAAAATAATATTATGCACAATACTGCACAGAACGCCTCCTCTCAGGTCGTCCCTGCAAATCGCACCTATATCAACCATGTGTTTACCACATGATAACCTTTTAAATGCTAATTGGTAATCAATTATTAACATCAGTAATATACATGTTTTTTTCACTACAGCTTCAGAATATTATTACAATTTCAATAGCCAGTCGAATAAATTTAAAACTAGGTCAAAAAAGCTAAAACCTGGATTACTTCAGATTTAGTCCAAGCTATAAGAGAAAGAAATTAATTAATTAAATTGGTGGAAAAGCAACCATTTAATATGGAAATTTTAAACAGAAATTTAAAGCAACTAAAAATATTATTTTTGTGATAAATTCGACCGAGACAAGGGGGATTTAAAAATGTTTTGGGAAGGGCGTTGTAAATACATTGAGTGGTGGAGAGGTTAGCAAAGTTTCTTTCCAGCTAAATAAATATTTATTCAATAACAAAATTAAGCTTGAAGTAGCCAACGAATTTAATGAATTCTTTACTAATGTGGGTCAGAACTTGGCGAACTCTAGTGGCTCAAATATAAAAATTTTTTTCGATGACCGATCTTATAGGCTTAATTCGACCTTCAAATTACGCACTGTTACAAAAGGCTGTACGATACGTATCCAGTTTGAGAGGAAATTTCGCTCCTGGACACGATTCAATACCTGTAAATATATTTTTTTTAAATCACATCATAATGTGAATGTGTCAAAACACATTAATTTTGTGAGAAATAGAATCCGAAAGTACATATTTGCCTTCAGACAATTGTGAGAAGTACTCACAGATAAGGAAATTAAAGTGGCCTATTTTGCTTTCGTTCAATCCCAACTTTCATTTGGTATTATAGTCTATGGTGCTGCTTTCAAAACTATTCTTGAGCCATTAATTAATAAACAGAAAACAATACTAAAGATAATGTTCTTTAATAGTACAACTTATTCTTCAGAATTACTTTTTTTCGAGGCAAAACTAATGACTATAAGACATTTGTTTATCAAAGTAATTCTTATTTAATATACACTAATTTTCATACTCTTTTTGCGTTGACAACTTATACTCGTAACACACGATACTCGCATCAAGTCGGCATTACAGTTTCTATATTAAAAAAATCATTCAGCGTAACAAATTTGTATTTGTGCCGTAACGTGTGTTTGAGTTACAACTTCGCTTATATGTTTCAATTACCTAATCTTTACTGGTTTAAAAAACGCGTGAAGGATTGGTTATTATCGTTAGATGGCGAAGAAGTATATAGACTTGTTGTCCCTTATTATCGCTTAACTTCTAACCCTTCCTCACTATTTATTTTTATTCGGTTTGTCCTTCACTATAATTACCATAACTAATACTTCATACGACAGTGCAGCAAAACTAGATTTATACTCGGTTACGTATCATTATCAATGTGACTTATCAATTGCCTGCGTGGTCACTGTTGTCATTGCCATCCAGCCGGAGTGAAAATACATTCTATAACCATTAATTAATAATCTCAAAAATTAAAAAAAATACTATTTTTGACGTGACAACGTCTTAAATTAGGTTGCGGCTCGGAGTCACTCATGAAAAAGTGTAACGCCCGGTAACGTTACGATGCCCGTCCAGTGGGTCCGCCGCACGGGATCCGCACGGGATAAAGCAGATAACTGTGGGTCCGCCGCACGGGATAAAGCAGATAACTATGTTTATTCGTGAAAATGTGGAGTGCTTAGATTCGTCATTTACAACAACTACAACAATAAAGGTAAATAATTGTACACTGATATTTCATTATCGTAAACTATGATTGATTGATTAATTGTTAGATTGACACAAAAGTTGAGAAACTGAGTTTATAGGTTATGTCATACTATTGACAAATGTTGATAGTGTTAAGTAAATTATTAGTTTAAATCACTCTGCAATCAATCGTAATTCAGTCGATTGAGAAGAAACAGCGCGTATTGCTAGTCAAACATTTAAAATAACAAATTATAACCTCTAACCTGTCATAACAGTGCGACCAAACAAACGAACTAAACCGACCAATCACCACGCGCGGAGTTAGAATTTAACTGTGTTTAGCAAGAATTTCAAATTCCAATTTTAGTAAATGTTTTATTCAACTTTACCATTTACAATAACAAATTTTAATTAATTTCAAATTATGTACAATGTTTTAGTAAACAAATATATTTCTATAGTTAAAATTTGTGCAATTCTTATTTTCATTCAATTCCTTGTTCCTATTGTGCAATTTAATAATATTCATATCAATAAATATTCTACCGAGAAAAAGACGTTGTCACGTAAAATCTTCGCCCGTAAAACCGACTTTACAGGCAACCATATTTTTTTTTTTTACTTATAATATGATTTGTTCTATTATTAGTTTTGAGTTCCAATATTCACGACCAGAGCCTAGCACAGGCTCTAGGCCCACGTAGGCTTTTCCCAGTTATACTACTCTTCTTTTTTCAAATTTTAATTGAATTAAATAGAATTACTACAAGGTTTATATAATAAGAAATAACAAACTACGTATAAGTACCGTATTGTTACACTCTGATACATGGTTTCAGACATTGTATGTATGTGCATACGTTTGTTGCACTACGTGTATATGTACTCGTATATGTGTTTTATTGTACTATTTTTGGCAAAATAAACCATTTTCATTTCATTTCGTATACTTGATTTGGAAAAGAATATCAAATTTATTCAATTGTCAGGCAAAATTGAACAAAACTTTAAAAAGTGAACGGGTCTTTTGAAACACTCTGATCCGGATCACACGTTAACCTGGCTGACCCGTTGGAATTGAACGACACATCTATAATGGCCACTGCCACTGCACGGCTAACCTCAAAATAACAATGTTTCCTGTATACATGTATGGCTACATTAATCCGTTTAATTAATATTTTACGCTTAGACTTCGACACTTGTATTAGCCTACACACAAAAATATATAGTTATAGAACAGGTAAAGTAGCTGCAGTGTAAACAAAACTGTGAGAACGAGATACGATCCACACAGCTGATAAACAGATACAAGAAGGTGCTGGTCCCACTCCCCACCCCACTGCGCGGTACTGCTCAGAAATTTGCTTCTGCGGAGGTTTCTTTAATAGCGGTTGACCTATAATAGTTATTTGAAGCAACCAAATTCATACCCCACACCGCTCACTTTACTTGACTAGAAACTGCGTTGGTTAGAACCTAAGTACCATCCTTCACCTTTGCCTGGATGAGGAAGTGTCTCTGGGGATACACGTAGTCAATAATTATTACTGGAATATCCCTATCCCTATTCCCTAACTTTGGAAGGATAGGATCTCCCGTACCCAGGCTCTCTTACTTGGATATATGTGAAGGCAAGTGCGAGGATGGGCTATTTGTTTGCACTCGATTTCGCCTCAATGAACAAAATAGGAGTAGGCCACACAGGTGTTGCGTAACAGTATTCACACAGATAGCAACTGATAAAAGATATATTGTGTGAGCCTACTAAGTGGTAAGCTTTAATGACGAACACCAAAATTCCTTGGTTGGATATGCACCATAATATAACTCTTTAATAGTCTATGTAGAAAGATGTTTCTCGAAATAGCTTGCCACATGAACATTCACATTTTTCTATAATGTAGGTTTCATTTCAGTGTTAAAATGATAAACATTCCGGTAAGATAAGGACGGAACTACATTGTAATACTTATTCTATTCACTGTACGAATAAGCTGCATGTGGTAATGAGGCATATGTTAAAATCTCATATGATTATATTCTGCTTGTTTAAACATTTATTTAAGGGTATAATTGCACTGATTTCTCGTTGCCATCATGGTTACTCAAGACAACAATGTAAATCCTTTAGGTCCCGCTCAGCCAAATCCCACATAGTGACATACAATATTATTTAAAAATATTCTTCCAGTATACAAATGAAGTTTCTGCAAAATTTCATGTTTATGGGCCACTTCCCCTTCAAACTCCTCAAGTTACAGAATATACTAACACAGCAATTTATTAAGAGTATTGTTAAGTGTTATGGAGTTATATCACATTACTTTATGTTTGGTAATACTTATCCCAATCATCGAAAATCTATCAAAACAATTGACGAAGTTGCAATTTTCACTATCAAAGTAAAAAAAGATTATTATTTTAAAAGTAAGTACTTTTAAATTTATATTCAGTCAATTAGCTTTTGAGATACCTTGCGGACAGATAGACAATCAGACTGAAATAAAGTTTCCAGCCCCTCCAGTGAAAGACTTCGCTAACGAGCAAATAATAAATGATTTTTAACATTCGTTAATGCATTTCCTTACTATCCTTCAGGATTAGTAGATTACACTCCTTGCAAAATGTTCTCTCTCTGTACTAGGTCTAGATATTTATACAGTTCAAATAATAATAATGATTAGCCTAGTGATTAGATAGTCATTATCTTGTACAGCCGGTGTTGGTGTCAGAGGTACATGATGAACACCAAACGTTGTAATTTTATTTCAAAAGGGACAGTACAGGAAGAAAATGATCAAACAATTTCTCTTACAATCGTAAAAAAGTTAAAATGAGCATTAAATTGCATTGTTCTTCTTTGTAATCATGTGTATATCTCTAAGAGTTTTTGAGTGGTAATTAAAAAGTTTTTTTAAACGTTAAAACTTAACATATTCAGTATTTTTGCTATGGACTTCAATTTTTACGTTTTCTAAAGTTACGTGTGTAGTCAGGCTGATAGTGAGAGGTTGGTTGAAATAGTTAAATTGTTTGCTAAGGCTGTAACATACTTTTATACTTAATATACAGAAACAAAGGAGTATCGAAGGACTCTACAGAATGTAAGGAAGGTTTCTAATGAACTGAATATAAGTTTCTCTTGGATTGTTGAAATTTCCTTACCATTCGACCTTATACCCCCAAGCCATGTTCTTCCTTTGAAAATGAAGGCCCTATATACGAAATATCTTAGAACCTCTATATGAAGAGTTATTGACAGACGGACAGACATACAAACAACAAAAATATTTTAAGAAGGACTGTCTGGTCCTTACAACCCAGGTTTACACTGTTCTCCCTGGAAGTATCCAGCCCCCAATGTGTGTCTGTAGTCATTCACGAAGGGCTATTAGGTTATCTAAAGGTTTGATAAGACCTTATTGGCGTACCCTTCCAATATGTAAATAATACTGGTTCAGTAATATTGGCAATCAGACAGCAAAAGATTCCCAAAACAATTAAATATAAAGAGACGCGTTGGCGTCAATACATCGGCACGATACAATTAACAATACAGTATAGAGATCCGATCCAAGTTTCAAACATGTTTATTAATTTTCTTACTTAATCGTATGTTAACTACAAGTTATGCAATAAACTTTTATAAATTTTTTACATTGCCTTGAACATAACTCGGAAATAGATAATGATGTAATATGGTTGATGTGGATGTAGGTTGTGTCGAACAGATAGACAATGCCTTGTGGCTATTGACATTCAACTGCCTGGTGTTGTTTGCATATAGTTGTTCTCCCAGGCACAAGAGAATTCGGTTTCCTATGTATGGATATGTCTACATATTTAAATTAGCCAGTAAGAAATTTGTTTTAGTTTGAAGGTATCGTTAAGTTTTTGTATAAATAAGGTAAATGGAAAGGTATAACAGTAATTTTGTTTGCTATTTAATAACAAAATAATAGTACAAAAACTATTCAACAACAAGCTGCCTTTGCTGTATTTTTGTTTGTTAAAATTACAGAAGGAGAAAAACATGTAAAAGTAATAAAACGAATTAGTAGCACACTGTTTTATAACTCAACAGTAAAAATTATTCCTAGATTCTAATAGGTTCATTCTGTCAATTAGACTATACTAAAAGATTCTAGTAATGAATTTCATAGATATGAAAACACTATTAAAATTGAGACCAAAAATCGAATCATTTCTGAGTTTAAGTATTTTCATGTCTATTTAAAATTAACCATTACACATTTTGAGAAAAAGTTGATTCTCGATACGAGTATTTTAGATAATAATTTTATTCATTGAAGACTTGTATAACTGGCATAAAGTCACTTATACAGAGAAAGAAAGAATAAATAGTTTTATATATTTACGATAAAAGGTATCCTTTTCTAACCAGAATATCATCAACAGATATCATCATTAATAAATAAGAATTGGATAAAATTTGTACTGATTATCCATATACTACAAATTAGCTTTGACCATAAGAATCAGCCATTAGTATGGTGGTATATATTTTATCGTTTCATTGTTATAAGGAAATTGAACAGGCCAAATGATTCATTTTTGTTACACCATAAATTAAGAGTGAATAAAAAAATAATAATTTGAATAGTTTAAAACTCCTTCCTACTACTTTATTGACTTATTTAAAATATATGAATTTATTTCATAAATAATATAGGTCATGATTAAAAATTTTAATATTAGATTTATTAAACACCTTTATCTGTGCAAAAATGTTACATAAACATTTTCTGAAACAAAACGTTATCTAATAATTTAAATTGGTTGAAACATAAAAGTAAAGATTTTTTTATTTTGTCTACAGAAATGCTCCGTTTTATTTCAAAACGGCTGTCAATTATGCTAAAAAAATAATTTAAAAATCACTCTCTGAATCTAAAAATAGCCTTTATACACGTACATCAATATCAAATAAATAAACAATAAAGTAGTCGTAACTATTTACATTCAAACAAATACAATACAGAATTTCATTAAAGTGCCTAATCTTGCAAAAAGTTTGTAAAAATAACAGTTTGAGAAACACACTTTTAATATTTGTTTATTACGCGTTAAAAAAAGGTGATATTATTTTTTTTATCAATATCCCTGTATCAAATTTCCCAGTTATTTGTATTAAAGTTTTTTATATATTTTATTAGAGAAAAATACATGACAAAAATCACTCAAAAACCGTGATAAGTCTTTATGCTCATATTGATTTTTACGTGTTTTTGTCTAACATAATTTTCTTAGGATTTTTGCCAATATTTTCCAAATACCCTGTATATATCCTGTTTAGCCATTCTATATAACTAATTCTAAAATAATACCATATATTTTATTAATTTAATATGAACCTTTCTATAAATACATTACAGGTAAAGGTAAGAGTCCAAATATATGAATTATATATATATACTGTATATTATTGACTTTAAAGTACTATATTATCACTTATTATCTACTATATTATCTTACTATCATCTTATATCATATATCACTTACTATATTATCAACTTTAAGTTGATATATATATCAACTTAAAGTTTTAGGAAAATCTGATCAAAACGTCTTAGGCAACATCAAAATTTATCTGTAACCCGTATGTATAACAATAAAAATAAAAATAAAAACATGTGGTATGTAAGGTCGCGTTTGAATAAGTCCGAACTAATTATTAAGTTTTTTCTAAAGTTTTTGGAAGACTTTGTTAACTTAAAATGCAAAAATAATTAACTTTTTACAAGAGGACAATTTCAGTAGGCGGAGTTTGTGCTGTATACATACAGGGTATTTACAAAAGAGTTTGGCTAATAGTACTCATAATATCAAAAATATAATGTCATATAATCATACGTTGAGAAATTCCTCGTTTGACCGCTAGCCACCATTTTGAATTTTAAATAAAAATATTTAAAAACTATTAATCTAAATATCTAAAACTATTTAAGCTAAAGAAATCAAATATGGCACATATGTTTCAATAGATAAGGGAAGAATAGAAAAATGTGTTATTTTCTTTAATATTAACAAAATGACGTCAGGTGAAAACTTTTAAAGTCACTTATCCAAAACACTAGTCTAGTTATAAAACATTTACTAGACATCAGATATTTGAACAACTTAATTAAAATTCCAATGATAATTGTTTCCACGAAATCCGTCAATCAATAAGCGAGCACGACCACTAGATACGTTTGCACAAGCCGGGAGCGATAACATGTCACAGATGAAAGATATCAGTTGTTTTTTGCTCCTGCCTTGTACAAGCGATCTTTAAAGTGGTCGTGTACGATTAAGAGTATACAGATTTAGTTGGAAAAACATCTATTTCCGAACAAAGGATGGGCTTAAAAATAAAATTGTATGTTTTAATTACTTAAAAGGCATGAAAAATTTGGATCCAGAAAATTTAAAACCAACAACTCAAAAGTAGGGTTAAATATAAAATACCGAAAACTTCGTTCATAGTTTCTTGTAGGATTTTCAAGTTCTTCTTTAAACTAACTTATTTCATTAAATAATAAGTTTGGCAAGTGATTTTAGTAGATATAGCATTCTATTTAAAATATACAATTAGTGGAGTAGTTGTACACAAACAAATTATTAGTATTAATTACAAAACACATAATTGTTGTGTGCGTGTGCGTGCGTGCGTGTGGGTGTGTGTGTGTGTGTTAAATCTTTCTCTCTGTAATGACTTATTAGACAAAGTTAGAAAATAACTTTGAGTATGGTAAAATGTTGATGTTATGTAAATATAGATATGGTAAGGACGGTATAGTTAAATTAAATACTTTTCCGTACACACACAAGTTTAATAATAATAAAACAATAAATGTTAATAAATAATTTGTTTACATTTCTTCATATATTATTGCCAAACCTCGGGTAAATATTCGCTTATAATAACAATTAATTTCAAATAATTTTCATAAATACTTGCGTCATTGTGTGCTGAACATAATTTATTTTAAATTTTAAAAGTTACGTAGTTTTGTGGTCAGCGATTTTCTACAAGTTCATTTAAGCCGTTGCCGAGTGCTCTTTTGTCTAATATATTTGAGTTTTCAAGATATGCATTTAAAGATATAATTGCAAACTTACTGCGACACGTATCATTACCTATGGATAAAATGTTATTAAATCACATTTCTAAAAATTACCTATTTTATTAAATGGTTATACAGTATATTGATTCAAAATATTAATTTGATACACATCTGAAATGATGAGGCTAGTAGTTAAAGGGTGTCTAAATAATAAAATAATAAATGTGAGAAACATAATTTTAAAATGTTATACTGTAACCATAATGTGTAATTTAAATCTGATGTGTACAGAAGAGTATTTTACTGAGCTTGAGAATTATAATTTGCAGTGCAATTAATAGTTCCTAGAATATAATACAGGGAAATTCTTTAGTTTAAATTGTAACACATTTCCAGTCAAATTTTTTATATTTTTGTATTAAATGGTAAATGTTGCGCTTACGTGGGGGGCAACTGGAGGTTAATATTTTCAGTAATTACTACGAGTGTCAATCGTTGAAAACGCAAAAGTAGTAACGTACAGATTCATGTTTGTACTGGTTAAAAAATTTCATGTCTGGTCTAAAAATGTTCCAATTTCAATTTTCATTTTAAAAGAGTTAATTATGAAATACATTAAAATTTCAAATCAAGATGACGATAAAAGAATTACTTGAGAGAAATCATGTTTTAAGTGCCAATGAAAGCAAGAAGAACTTGTAACCAACATGTTAATTCAATAATATTAGAAACTATCACTTACAACACTTACATCTCTCTTGTCGTACGACGCAGCTACGAAGACGAGAAAGAATACGAGGAGAAAAGATGGCACAAAACTCATCTTCGCCATTGTAGCTAGTTATAAGTAACCAGATGAAGCCAGGCAGACAAGCTGTCCCAGGAAAGGGCAGAGCAGGAATGAATGTTGAGCAACGAAGGGGTAGGAGTATCCTTCTCTACAGGCTAAGGCCTGAACATGGCTATTGTCTGACCAGTTCGCTATTCCAGTGGATAAGTTCAAAGTACAAAAGGCTTTTAGAAACTACTAACTTGACGTACCGGGAGTGGCGTATACAATGCACAAGTCAATACGAATCATTAAAATTACTATTGTATAATACTCATGCCCTCAGTGTGTATATTTACGATAGAGTGTAATACATTTTTTAATTGAAATGCAATGCAGTTACGATAAGAGAGTATCTAATTATAGTAGGATATGTCTATACCTGCGGTAATCTTACTTATGTTCAATAATGATATTGCTACAAATGAAATATTTTACTCATTTAATCGGTGGTCGATGAGTTTTGTGAAGTACTTTATTCGAAACAAATATTCATACGATTCCAAATAGCTTTTAATTTCCATGATGGGTACTTTACATTATTTTCAATTGCCATTTAGACTATAATAACTATTAGGATAAAATTAAGTTTAGATATACATGCGTTTTAACTTAAACTATGATATTGTACCATAAAATGGTTAAGACTAAGAATGAAATATATACATATGGAAGAATGCTTAATTAAATTTTTAGCCTCGTGACTAAATTAATTAAATAATATAAAGAAACCCGAGACCATATTTGCTCTATAATAAGCACTCAGTCTAGTCTATCGTGATATCGATGGAGAAATTTCCACTCAGAAAGAAATAAATAGTCAACCACGTTACAGTATTATCTAGTAGGAACTGTAGCTGGCTCTAGTTAGTTTCACACCCATACTCACAAAAGCTCAAGAGATTCAGACCGGATGCATTCGCATTTCCACCGTATAGTCTTCTAGTGCACTTCCCCAAGCCAACTGTAATTATTTGTATTTTTGCCTTAAAGTGAATAGTATACATAGACAGTAAATGTAATCATATCTAATAACAGTGTTATACAGTGTAATTTGTCACACAGTATAGCTTACTCATGGGTCTCAAGATGTAATTCAACAACCCGTAACGAAAAACGGCTGGTGCCAACACTCTGCGCTCTCGCGTGTGCGTGCGCGCGCGCGTGTGTGTGTGTAGAAAGGAGGGTGTTTTCCAGTGAGGCGAGTAACTACTTGGTCCTTCGCTGCAGTCCCTATGTGCTAATACTATGGATTTTTGTAGTCGAAAAAATAGGTTATCTAAAAAGATTAAATTACCACAAGATGTGTCTGTTTATTACTCCTAAGTAGACTTTGAGATAATTAAATTCTTGTTACATTTTATATTTATTTCTTTAGTAAGCAAAGGTTATGGCAAAAAGAAAGTGACTCATTAAATTGATTAAAGCTGTATTTAAATGTTACTCTCTGTTCAAAATACGGTTTAAATCATGTGTAGTCCTACTTGATCATACATGCACAAATGCAACTTTCGTAAATGAACTTATCACTTAAACTTACCTCAATAGTGCTGTAATAAAGACCATTAAGGCTAACACATTAAACATATAGAAGTTTGATAACATTATAATGTTATTCATATCTTTTGGACTTTGTTATTTTATTTGTTGCAGTTCATGAGAATTTAATTTGAATTATGTTTAACGTTTTGAACTTCACTTTTAAACTTCAAGATTGGATACGCTTATTGAAGCTCTACTTATTTTTTGTATTTTGGAGATATTTAAGTAGTGGTTTTGAAAAATGCTGTATTATAAATATTTATTATGTTTATAATAATTTTATTGATTTATAATAATTTTTTGGTTTATAATAATTGTTATAATTTGATGTTAATATTTTAAACGACTAAATCAATCATATTTACTAACTAATATGTAGTTATTTTATAAAATAGGGCCATTTTCCTATGAAGTGGGGAGAAAAATAATGAATTATAATTTCGTTAAATTGCAAGAAAATACTTTCTACAACATATTGTATTAGCTGCCATTGCTTCTAAAACTCTACAATGATACAATTTTTATTGGGATTTAAGTGCATGCGTTGTACTGATTGCAATAAATAATATTACGATAGAATTATTATAATTGAAAATCTCCGATTATTTATTCGTGGCTGAATTACATACCCAATTCTCAGTACAAGTATGGTGATATCCGCTAGACTAATTAACGTGTCTCAGGCACGAAGCCACGTTCCCCCGAGTCTGTCTGTAAGTATTAGTGTTGCCTGTAATAAATAAGCCGTGACTTCTTGTAAATATTAATATTGACGTTTCGTACAGTAAATTATACAAGTAATTCAGTTCTTGCCTTTTTATTTTCGGTGATCAAAGCCAGTAGTGCAACTACACGTTGTTAGCCTTTTCTGAAGAACCAGTGTTGTTTTTTCATTAATGTTTAGGCTTAAATTTAATTAGTTTTGGGTTGTTATAGGCGGAGGTTTGTGGTCAAGGAGTTAAATACAGCTCAACATTCATCCTTCATAATTATCCTTACTTGGTGGAGCCAAGGTTTGTGGTCGTCCAGTTAAATTGGAATATTCTTATTATGAAATTTATTTGGGAACTTTACGTTAACATGATGGAAATAATTAGGGTAATAGGAGTATAACTTTAATGGATGTGTAGTTTTAAAAGTCAATCAGCGATTCATTCCAGGATTAATGTGATCTTTTAAATCAGAGAGTTTAGTAAATTATTATTTATGTTCTGAAGGTTAAGATTGATTTATTAGCTTACTTCAGATATTTACTCTGTACTTCGGTATAAAAATATATAGTGCAAAGTATATTGACAAAACTATATTTTATGTCTTATGTCTAAAAGGTCCAAATTATGGAAAGTACTTGGTGTGGGCGTTGTTTGTGTAGAAAATCTGAAGGTAAAATATCAACGCTGTATTGCTTGACGGCATAAGGTAAGTGTACTTACATTGGCTGGAAAAGAAAGATTTTTTTACTGCCAAGGATGGACTTATTGGATGTCTTTCCTTCCCTTATATACTTTCTCTGCAGTATCCGAGGAAACGTATGAATGCAGTCCAAGTGGCAGCTGAATATTTTTATTTTGTGCAAAATATTAGTAATTATTTGGTCTAAAGTAAGCCTGGAATTACAATATATATTTGCATATTGTAAATATTATTAGAAATTATTGAACTGAACTGTACATACATTTTTATTCTTAAAGTGATTTCTGATTTGGAGATCATAATTGGAAATTACAAAAACCCTTCTGGAACGTGAAGTTGATTTTGATCCTGCAGTTGGCAGATTTAAGTAAAATATTTTATGAACTTATTTTTTTCTGTTTAGAATAATATGTCTTTTCGTTACAAACCTCTTCTGTTACGTATGTTGCAATCTGAAATAATTCCTAACTACACTCACAGTTGTAATAAATATTACGCTTGATTGAGTATAATGAAGTATAACTTCTTTCCAATAAATAATAAGTTTCAATATTTCAAAATAACATTAACATAACATACGATTCCGTACATTATGACGTTCCTTGGTTATTAAAATAGAACAAAATTAAACTATACAACCGATAAATTATTTTGTGTGAATTACTGTAATTGTAATGTATTATTATGGTTAATTTAACAATAAATAAACACGTCACCGTGCAAAATAAGTTTTCAGTAAATTTGTATAAATCTAAAAATACGATGAAATCCAAACGGTAATTTAGACAAAGGCGAAAGTAATAAAATTAAGCAAGGCACATTGCATTATCTCCACTTTTTAATGATGACTTCTTGAGTTTCGAAATAATGCAGCTGTATTATGAAAATTACTTATTTATTTTTTAGTAATGTCCAACGCTAATAAAGATAAGGTAACGAAATAATGACAGCTGAGTTATCACGGCTTGCCTTTAAATACTGATAAGAGAAAGGGATCAAACATCATACAGTGTAGTTTTAGTCGTAATTATTTGAACAAAATAAAGAATGTCGCTTGTCGACTTTACCTATAATATTTTCTTTCTTATGTTTTTTCTTTTTTTCAGACGTTATCGAACATCTGATGAGTTGATTATAATATAGTTGTGGGAAACAAGAAATAGGTTTTAAAACAATTAATTATCATTAGTGAAATGTTTTTACATCCTGTCCATAGCTGTTTATTCTCGATTGATACACCCATTCTTGGCTTATCAGCAATAACAATTCAAACTTGCAAACACATTATATCCAATATACTCGTAAGTATAGTTCACACGTTATTGTTTGTACGTATGCATCTGTTCAACTAAAAGTTACACATACCAACATGTACAACCCTTAGCATTAAAACTAATTTTATAAATATCGTTCAGTACTTTATACAACTCGAATTAAGTATATAAATTTCTACGTTATTTATCATGTATTGTTTTGTACTAATTTGTAATTCTAAGTTGTATTCCCAAAAAAGTTAAACATATAAAAACATCGCACTTATAAATAGAAAAACTCCAAACAATGTAAAATATCATCTTATTTAAACAGTCTTATTTTAATCTGAATACTAGAAACATTAAGTTTTTGTCTTTTTAAATAATAGTTTTAACAGTAAGAAAGTCACGAAAATATATGAGGGAAACTTAACCCCCAAGATTGAGCATACATTTTAGAATATTAAATATAATAGGCCAATAAACGATAGCGTCGATCGAAGAAATAATCTTATCACAACAGATGAGATATAGGAATGTCATCGTTTTCCTATTAACTGATTCAGCTAATTTTCCCTCTATCATACGCTACTTTTTTATTTAAACAATTATTGCAATATAATATATATATATATATATATATATATATATATATATATATATATATATATATATATAAGCAATGGGATAAATGCTGTTACTTTTACTTCATTCAATCATTTATTCAAACAACTTTTGTTAACACCATGATGAATTATAAAATAGTGTTACGTTTTCTTATGGATGAATGTTTACTACAGTATGAAATTTCAGATAGTTTTTTTATATTTTAGTGTGCTTTTTTGCATAGCGATGAAAAGTTACGTTCAATACTCGTCTCAAAAGTTCTATTGTAGAGTAAATAGCATTTTACACGTTCGACTTTGACTTCTGCACCGTAATATGTTTCTTTCGAGACTATTACTTGATTGTACTATTTCATCACGTGTATGGTGTAAAATAAATGGGATGTTCGGTAGGCGAAGGCCGATTGGGACCCGTATTAAAATTTTTCGTTATGTTTTAATAATTTGTGTTTTGTTTTTATTAACAGCATGTTTTAGAGCTGTGTGCATGGAGTTGACACCCAATAAGATTGTTTACTTTGACGTAATATTAGTTATGTGTTTAGTTATTTATTAATGAGATTTCCGCTAATAAACCACTTTGAGTACTAGCAGTTTAAGCTTTCAATCCCATTAGTAAATAAAATGAAGTGTAACAGGACCTTCTTATACTCAATCTGTATTTGGCCCATCTAGAAGACATTTTCGCTAATGAACAAATTTGAGCAGTTCAACATTTTAAATTCATTAGATGCTTAAGTAACATTACACTAATTCCCAAGAGTGTTCACTTCTGGATGGGTTTTAGCTTCCATTTGAGTCTACCCTAGGTAGAGCAAAAGCCAATATGTCACTTAAATCTGGGCAATCATTATGACATGAAAGGCACATCACTAACCGCATGTGTGGATTTTAAGTGTAGATTGATAGGTCTAGTCTACTCGAGGAATGACTGTTGAACAGGTGGCGGACCCTATCCCTAACCTTAATATACTGTCATTCCGGAAGAAGTGCAGATAAATTATTTTAAAGGTTGCCTTTTTAAATTAAGAAAAATAATACTTGTATAGAATCCAAACAACTAGTACAGATCTAATTTTTGCAGAGCGTTACCTATGGTGACGGTTCCAACGGTGACAGTGTAATAATAATTTATTGCTTGTAACATTCCAGTATCAGTAAGTTTTCTGATTCACCTAAAATTAATGAAACCAGCTTTACTTCGTGTTTTACACTAATTTTTCTACGTTAATTTATTGCTATCGACTCATAAAAAATTATAAACAGATTATATATTCATGTAAAATGTATTTAAGGGTATTTACTACTCCTGCACTGATAGCAGTCCTGTCCTTCCTGGAGCAAACATGTTTCAATTTGTGGGTAGATCAGAAAATTACGGCCTGCATTTTTTTAATCTCTTTCAAACATGTTTTATATTTATGGCTGTGGCTATAGTTATCAGATCTTATCAGTTTTATTGCAGGCTTTGAGAAAACTGACTAAATATTTATATTAAAAACGTACAATTAATTAAATTAGTTATCTTCCTTTAGTGGTATATATTTTAGAATTTATCTAAATCATACAATATATATTTTTATATATGATAAATTTTGTAGTAATACTATTAAATATTATAAAATATTAAATTAATCCCACTTACAAATTGTGTAAATCATTAGTTTATTTTGCAATAATTCAATTAGAAGTTTTCTCAACAAAATCAAAAACACTAATAATGTATATTGATTGCTACAGACTACTATACCACCATGTGACTTGGTGAGATTAATTATAGCGATCGCATTGCTCGTTAACAGCATTGTTGCCATAAACTCCCGTTCAGAAATGGCGTTAAAAGTTACTTAAATGTGAATATATTGCATATATATTAAAATTGTCCTATCAAACTAGCGAGTTCAAATAAATTCTCGTTAGTTGCTACCTATGAAGTACGTTATCAAATTGCTTAATAAAATAATTATCGAGTCAAATATTTTTAAGTTTTAAATACTAAAAGGAAACGGAGCAAAACTGTATGAAGCTGCCGTATTATTGTCAAATAATTATTTCTAAAATTAGATATAATTACTTCTTAAATTGGTTAAAAGTATGTAAACATTATACATTTTATTTGTAGAAATAATAAACAAAATTTATTTGTAATTGTATTTGAATGAAAAAGATTTCTGTAGTAAGAATACGAGATTATAAATCACGTGTTTAGTTAAATTAAAACTCCCACAGCTAATGACAGCAACAATGAGGAGGACTGATTAATGTTTGTGTTTTATCAACGTAATCCTCTAATTTTCCTGCCTCTGGTTGTTTGAATCCATTGTACAGCTAGCCCATTCATTCATTAAAAAAACAATTAGTTATTTTCAGTCATCTAAGAATAATAGCAACAAAATCTTGACTGAACCAAAACGTTATGTTTAGAGATTCTTTCCTAAATAGATAGAGCACACAATTTTAAAGATTACCATTTTTTGGTTTCCCTCTTTAAAATCCGCGTGCGTGTATGGAATAAACACATAATTGCTCAAATGGCTTGTGATAAACGTGTTTTTGTTACGCTTATTAGTTGAGCATTAAGGGACTTCGACTTGTTCAATCAACTTCATTTCTAAATAGACGAGAATGATTTATATGATGTTGCATGTCCATCTATAAAGTTAGGCTGAGCGTAATTGAAGCCTATCGTTCTGTAGGCTGACACAATTTCTCTTTTGTTTCCCAGGTGATGTAAATATTGATTTGCCGTATGATTGCTTTTTGTTCTATCTGTCAATAGTGCAATGAGCTATATACTTGAAACTTTTGACTGAGCCTCAGCAAAAGCGGTTTTCCTTGTATATAAAACGAGTATCTAACAAGTTTAATTGATGGATATACAAACACAGCAATGAAATGAAACCGTCCACTTGATGACCGAAGCATGTCTATATTTGTGTATGTCCAATTGTGTACACGATAAATTCTGAATAAGTTTACTTATAGAATGGAAATTAGGCATGGAACTTGACTACCACTAAATAGTCATAGAAAAAGGTTAACATCCATCCATTTGGAAATTTATATGGGGCGGCAAGACATTTTCCGCTTAGAGGCAAATGCGAAGACCCCCGCCCCCTCATCCGAACTGCTGCGCGGGATACAAATGAACAGTTTCTGAAGTAATAAAACTGTCAGTGTAAATATTGTAAATTATATAAAAATAAACACCTGTTTAGACAAAGTTTACATGATGTACCCATCTTCATAAAGTTCATAAACGTAGTTGGCTTTAACATAATTATATGTTCTTATTTATGGTTCATAAGCAAAAAAATATTATTTACTTACATTTAATCATAAAATTTTAATTTTAAAAATAACATACCCTTTTACAAGTGAAATGTGTTCCGCATAATAATGTTTAATTTAGTTGAGGATTTAGAAAAATATGCTAAAGAAAATTCGACACCCATTTGTATTGAGTTCTTTAAGTGCTTTGCTTTGCCTCATAATTATTTTGTTTTCACTGGAAAACTTTCTCTTTAACAAATTTACTTTATCGTACAGTGATAATATGTGTTGAATTTGTCCAGCATATTGTTGTAAGATGCTGTTATTATTACATCATATTTAGTACTATCCCAAAAGAAGCTTCCAAAAAATTGCTTTGTTATCATATTTAGGAAGTTTTCAGTTTCTAAAAAAACATTGGGCTCATTAAAAATTACTATTGATGGCACAAATTTTATTTGATAACGCTTCTGAATTTTGTTCAACGTGATATCAAGCATTTTATTTTTGGCTCATTGTGGTTTCATACCTTTAAAGTCTATATATTTAACCTTACATTTTTATTCCTCGAAATTCTGAAAACTTTGTAAAAAAATGAGTTCAATAACACTGATGTTCAATGTAGTGTATAACGGTTGTTACATAATCACGATGTAACTACCATAAATACATTTTGAAGGCCATGTATATACTTTTTTCTAATAAATCGATACTTTGGCTTGGATTTTTACTTTGAACAATCTTGCTTTTTTAATAACTAAAATGCGCTGGAAATGACATAACTATTCTTTGTTTAAAGTTTGTTATTATCGAAGAAAGGTTTGAAAGTATAACAGGATTTTGAACATTTACCATAGTTATACGTTACAGAAGGCATAACACGTTTTGAAGATTGAAATCTATCCTCTTCGTCAGGTGGAGGAGGTAATAATACGTACAAAAATAAAGAAGAGAACGAAGAAAAGAATGTGAAGATAGGGGCTGAAACATACAAAAAAAGCTGCCTGCAGTCAGGTTAAAGTCCTGAGGACAATTTACGAGTACGACAATTACAATCAAACATCATACCAGCACAGGCTTCAGTGGGATCCTCTAAATGTTGTGTTATACCCTTTTTAATATATAACAATGGCAAATGTCTGAAATTCTGTTATATTACTTTATTAGAAAATCATATCACTACCACGTATACAACATCAAACATTTAATATAGTTATTACTATTCAGTAATGTTTTAAACATTTCGGTTAATTGTTCCATTCGTCATTCATACCAAGAAATGATCAATGAGTTACAAAACATTAATCCTCCGATGTTGAGCAATATAAAAATAGTATTTTACGATTATATTATCTACAGATTGCATTGTAAAGTAAAGAAGCTTAAATTTATTATGTATGTGACCATATGTTATGAGTAAGAGAAATAAGGAGAAGTGACAAGAGTGAAATGACTTCTGTCACGACGTCTCGGCGGTGAAGAGTAGTGCTTGAGTCGTGATAACATGGCACTGTCTGAGGCACAGTGACATTGCTTTAGGGATCGACTCGGGAATAGCATTTTATTGAAAAATATCGCGATCCTTAGAGGAAACATCGGATAAAAAGGTTACTACCAATTTGACAAATTTATGCAGTTTAAGGGACACGAACCACGTTGTTAAATTTTATTTTAAGTTTTCGATAGCTCAATTTTCAAATGTGGTTAGAACAGTGAGTAATGAACAAGTTATATCTGTGAGGTCCTTCCTGTTACAATATGTAACACAAATATAATCTGAAAGAATCAGTTAGAGGTGCCCATTTGAAATAATTTAAGGTGAATAGATTGTAGAAGTAACAGATGTACAATAATTTTTATTTTCCATCTAAAAGAAGCTGAAAATCCTTGGATGTTATATTGTGCCATGAAAAGGTACAAAATAGAAATAATATAAGGAAGGCATGGTATAACAATAAATGATTTTTTATATATAAAATATTTAATTTGTTTTTATAATTAATGTACATGATTAAATTGAAAAACATTGTTATTTTGATGTCTAAATACCTTTGGATCTTGTGTTTTATAATGCTTTAAAGTAATTATCCTGGATCTCTTGTTCCTGCTATATTGAGTATTAATAATTCGTGAAATAAAAAAAATACTGTTAAATGTAATCCGTAAATAATTCTTTATTTTCTTTAAAAATTTTTTCGCCATGATTTGACTCTAGGATCGTAGGGAACATTATATGGATGTAGATCTCCAAATAACAACATTACCTGACATTATTCTAATACTTTTACTGTGTTACGTAATTAATTACGACATTTTTTACTTCTCCATGCACATATAGTTTTGACTTAACCTTAATTTCACTAATAGCACATATGGACTGGAGTAATTACATTGCTTTTCTCATATCGAGTAAATATAAGCAAAGTAGTATCCAAATGAAAACCATACTTTAAAATATACACTAATGTTATCAAAGGAAACTACAACAAGATGTGACAAATATCTCTAGAAAGGGTAAGTACAAAAGGTTTTTACAGGGGTTTTCTGGGAAGAAAACCTATCTTCTCTACATACTAGACATATTAAATTTCATATACAAGTGTCTTTAAGCTCTCAGTAGATAAATTAAAGGTTATCATAAAGATCCACCAAGAATTAAGGTACAAATGGGGTTGAACCCTCAAAAAAACTATATATTTTTATTTAGTAAATTTCCAATGTCCTGCAAAAATAAAATCTAGCACAAGTGTTTCTCATGACTTACAAAGAAAAATAAAACATTTTCATTACAATCAACCACACATAGAGGTTGAAAAAGAGTTAAATTGTAAAAGGCCCATATTTTATTTTTAAATTTCTTAATTCCTTCATCGATAAGTTGACACATGTGTGTTATGCTCCAAATAGAAAAAAGGCGTGTGTATTAAAAAAAGGATATACTATAAAGGATATGACGTAACTTTCTATTATACTTTAGGAACCGCAAAGCCGTAGGATTAAATATACAGTATAGCTATTCGTGTCGGCTATTAGATTTATATCGGCTATTTAAGAGTAAAATAACGTAAGAAAGTAGTGAGTTTGTTTCAAGCAAGAAACATAAATAACCCCTCCCCCCCCCCAAAAAAAAAAAAAAAAAAAAAAAAAAAAAAAAAAAAAAAAAAAAAAAAAAAATATATATATATATATATACTTTTTATACAGTGTTAAAGCTGTCAATATTAAAGCTGTAAAATTTGGTTAGTTAAGACATTTATTAAAGCATTACGCAAAGAATATTTCAATAAAAAAGCAATGAACATGAAATGACATAAAAACAGGGAAGTCTTAATCGAAACCCAACTCCTTAATTTCTGTTTTGGAATAACCTGGAGAGACGTCTATAGAAATTGACGTACAAGTTACCAAGCGGCATTTGAATTGATCATATTTTTCTTCAGTGAAGGAACATTTTCGTAGCTAAATGAACCGTTATAATTGCCTTGTAAAGAAAGGTTTAGGCTCCATTTGTCACCAAGAACAAGGCCTAAGCGCTTTCAATTCTGAGGTTTCAGTCCGCGTTGTATTTAAGGTAGGTTTTGTATACGAAAAATCGTCCTCATGTTACAGTTTACCGAATGATCCACAGAGGCTAAAACCAGCCTTCGTTCAAAAGTTTTATACACGATATGCTGTATCTATGCTATGTGACACGGCTTGTAAAAACCATTACTGTCACACAAAAAACTTGAACGAATTAAAACTTGAGAGTAAAAATTGAGCTCATAAATATCTCGGCTAATTCATTGGCCAGCTCAGAACGCCATTTAATATTAAATATAGCGGCTGTTCAAATATTTTACAACACCTTATTTATGAAACTTTTATAATTACTACAGAATAATGTTTTAAGATTTGTCCATAGGTTCATAAATAGTGGAGTTATGAGTAAAAAAATAAAATGGCCATAATGGAAGGAAATATTTCAAAATCTTGGAAAAATTGGACAGGAAAACACAAAACAAATCCGAAAGAAATCTCACATTTTATATTTGGTTTAGAGAAGAGGAAGGACAGGAGATTAAGCAAGTATTTAAGTCTAAATGTGTACTCGCTGAAATTATGCGAATAGTAGAGGGCAACCAGTAACACTTTATATATATTTAATCGTACCACAGTATACATAAGGTATTAGCAAAACATTATCAATCCAAATAAATCATAAAATGAAATGACATTTAAACTTTTGAACTTTAGAACTAATATCTCTCACAATAAGCAATCCTGGTCCTGATAATATAAGGCTCGCAATACCATATGTTGCATAGCAGGCTTCAAACAACAAAATTTCAATTCCATAGCTTATTTAATTACGTCACACATGTTACTATGTATGCTTTTTTCTCTTATGACAAGAATGCTTATACATTCCACTTAGTCCTAAAAGGACCTTTGCTCTGCTTTCGGAATGACAGGATACACTGAAAGGGCAAGGCAGGGGTAGTGACCGATTCCTGTCAATATCCATGAGGAAAGATTTAGGGCATTAATCTCAGTCATGGCTCCTCGAAAGAAGTGGAAATCAACTTTGAACCAGCTTTTCCAGTGAACGAAGCAGGCATGACCTTAAGTGTAGGCTAGCAACTACTCCACTTGGGGAGCTCCACCAACTCCAACAGTCATCTCCCACAGTAGGGTAGACCTATCAATACACTTTCACCCCAGAATCTCGACATTTGCGGTAAGTGATGTGCAGCTCCTGAAAATTCATAAGGTTGCCCAGATTTAACTGACACATTAGTATTTGCTGTACTCAGTTTAGATTGGACTGGAAAGTGTAAACCAGCCAGAAGTGAAGTCTCATGAGGAGTATACTAACTGGGATATATAAATCGAATGATACGAATTCTACTGGCCTGTATCATCATTAGAACTTTAACATTTCCCTCACGTCTTATACATTGGTCTTATTTGATATATAGCGATGATTAGTATTTTACATTTAATTCAAGCTCGTATATTACCAAACACACTATAATTTCTGTTTCCTAGATCCTAGTTGAGTTCTGCAGGGAACAATTAACTTATTTGATAGAAATAATGTAGTTAGGGCAATTAAAACAAATTTATGTTAACTTAGTACAGTCCTAAGTGTAACAAAGTACTATAGCTAAAACTTTTTTAAACTATATCTCAATCATTATGAAAGTCAGTTTTGTTAGTGTCCAAAATCTCTATGGCGAGTGTGAGGCATTGGTTGTGGTCTTGGATCATGTGCAATAACATAACTTGGTTTCATTCAATCAAGTCTGGACTTAATGCCGTTCCTGTGACATGCCATGTATGACTTAATTTTTTAAAAATGTTTGTTACTTAACTTTTTTATGTAATCGGATATTCTAAGACCTGATGAATGTTTTAGATTTAAATATTTAAAACATAGTTATACTATTTTAATGTATAAGAAAGGCAAATGTCCAAAATCTTACTATCCTCTTGCCTGCCGTGTTAGAATTATTTGTTTCCAGCAAACATTTTTTATTAATTGTGCTCGAATTACTTTCGACGGAGACATTTTTTAGAACGATAAGCTAATCTCCAAAACCCAATGGTATGTTCCTTACTTATAAATGTTTGTGATAGGGTTACCAAAAATTAAAAAAAAAAAATAGTTGGTATAAATATTTTGTTTATTTTTTATTAGGATTTAACGACAAGTATATTTCACGGAAATATGGAAACAACTAGCGGGCCCGGCGCGCTTTGCTGCGCATTTCAATAATTTTTTGCAAAAGTTGCCCGCGGCTTCGCACGCAATTTCCCGTTGAAAACAGTACACTATATTCACTTATTCTTTTTCTATCACATTCTAAACATTGCTGAGATAATTGATAGTCGTTCCATCGTGAGCCTCTTGGGCGTATTATGAAGGTATGTACCATATTCCTGCCTCTATCTAGCTGTTACCCACGGCTTCGCACGCAAATCTTAAGAACCGAAGTCCTTATATTACTTAGTAAATTTTTTTTTTACTATAATAAATTTTAGATTAAATTAGTTATATCTCCGATGCCACGATTGAGCTTGCTTTGTTGTCTCGATCGAGAGAATATGTACACACGGAGTTTTGAGAACCATACTTCTGTCAAAAAAAACAACTAAGGTTGATTTTATAACATTCTTTATATTTGTAGCCAACGTAAGATAGTAATTATGATATCTGCATTACTCTTCTGATCAAGCATGAGCATGGTTTATATTAAATAAATATTGCAGTTAAAGGTGAATTTTTACGTCAAATTTGAATTGTATTATCTGGATAGTAAAGTCTATGTTTAACAGTAATTGCAAAAACAGTTTAAACAAAATTTGTCGTTTCTCTTAAGCTTACTCTATGCTTTAAAACTATAAGTGTAATATATGTTTACAAAGAACAGCTGATTAAAAATTTGAAAAGACGTTAACATATGTTTGCTGCAATGCATTTCTTATGGGTATTTCTGTAACCAGTGGGGCGGAATCCTGAATCGGGAAAGGGATGGGCATAGCTTATAAACCTTCTCCGTGGAAAAATACATATACGTACAAATTTTCATCATGATCGGTCCAATAGTTCACGATTCCATAAAGGACAAACATACAAACATTCATTTTTATATATATAGATATAGACGAATTATTTAATGAAATTTTATCCATTATTATTAATTTTTGATAGAATATTTTAATGAATAAATCTAAATACTTTACTAAAACTACGGAGTATGTAAATTTATTAATTCTCATAAACTACCTTGAAGTAAGCTCTTACTCCTACTTCAAGCCCTATTATTTTACGCCTTCTAAATTTGTACATGCAATGTATTACCATTAATGTATATCGTGCGTTTTTAAGGGTTGAAGGACTATCTGAATGAAATAAAAGACGATGGTGATAATGGCGATTTTGAAAGTTTTTAAAATTAAATAGAGGACAAAAAGAATCAGGGTTTTGTAGATACAGTAATGACAAAATCAATAACTGAAAATTAAAAATACTAAGATAAAATTAAAGTGTTTAAAGTAGTATTAGCAGTTACCCGCAGATTCACACGCAATTTCGAAGGCTTTGCACGTGTATGTATGAATGAATGCAGGAATAAATTGTTGAATTAATATGAGCACTTCTAGTTTGAGTGAACTCATTTAGGAATTGAAACTTATATAAAGGAAGAAAGTATTTTCAACATGTTAAAGGTTAATAATTGTCATCAAACATGATAAATTTTGCAATTCCAATTTGAAAAAAAAACTTCATAAGTTTCTCGATTACACGTAATCTGTCCTCATATATCTTTTGCTCAATTTATTTTTACATATTTGCAGTTCTTGATAACAATGCCAATAAATTGGCGTTGACAGATACTCGAGGAAGTTCAGTTAATACATTAAGTTTTCTTTTAGTTTCATGTTTATGGTGGGTAAGGGGATGTGTGGTATAATATGTTAACAATGCCTATTGTTACTTTGACTTCTTCATTAAAGTAAATAAAAATGGGCCATCTTCAGAAAATTCTAAAGCCAGTTGTATACTACTCAAATCTAGATAAATCTCTTGTAGTTCACTAGGTGATTCCAATATACGATATAGGTTCAACGTGGTATTTATATTCAGTACTATTCACTAAATAGTAGCCAATAAATTATTAATTGTGTATTAGGTAACAGTAAATAAATTTATGTAAACCAGTAATATTTAACAAGCAAAGAATTTAAAAAGTACTTACATGAAAATGAGCAATATTAGTTAATACAAAGAAAAAAATAATAAAAGTATTGATTGAGCTTCGTATTGACTGTAATGCGTTGCCCGTGATAGGAGCTGTAGAACAACTTAGTTTAAATTGTGGTAAGCAAAACTTATATATTTTTCTGAGCCGTTATTTGACTACTAAAAAAAATTGTGGTACAAAATTGGTACAAAAATTGGGCGTAGTTTATTTTAATTTATGATATAGTTTTACTATCAAAACGTAGACCTGTGAGCCGACTTTTAAATGGTTAATAACTTTTTAGTGATTGGTACAACATTTTATTTTTGTGTTACAGAAAAGTACAAAACTCTGATATAGTTAGTTTTTATTCGTGATGGTCGTCGCCTCACAGTTCTATACAGCTCGCCCTGTAGATAATTGGAGATACAGAAATGTACAGCGGCAGACAAGGAGCAGGAATTTGTCAATAGCGGATCCAACAACAGCGCCTACCGATCAGATGCGGCCACCATTAGACAGAACTGTGTTGTGCAAGCAGTCTGGTGTAGCTCTGGCGTACGAATTTAAGTGGAGCAGGGCAATTTGTTGTCGTAAAGTTGGTATACCAACGATGCAGTCAAGAGTGCGCCGACATTGTCGCGCTGCCAGCTCTCGTGCCGGCTAATTACATCCGCTTACAGTAAAACCAATTATGAGTTAGTGACATATTCCCACATTAAATATCAACTAGACATAATCGAAGTAATGCACTGAAAAATGAGTCCTGAAGGAATATGTAGGTCCGCTCGGTCTTTACCTGGTCTGTGATCATTTTAATTTCATGGTAAAAATGTAATCTTTCTGATGCTACACAGTTCTACTATCCCCCTCTGTAAAAAGTGCTCTTATTGTATCATGAACCCTGATGTAGAGGGTTACTTCCCACAGTAACTGTGAGATAACTTCTGGTGTTGGAAAATTTCAAACTCCACAATCAATCGAGTCATGATACTTCAGGACGGGTTTTTATATTTCCTCCAATAGGAACATCATTCCGAAGCTAAACACGAATTGTGTTTTATAATAAGCAGTAGTAATTGTAAGAAAACCGCAACTCCGCAAACTTTTTTTACCTGGCTTCTTCATTTGGTCTTGTACGTAAGTGATTTCCTAATTAGATACTTACCCATAAAAGCGTAAGTGGAACAATCTGAAGAACCCCTTTTTCGTTTAAAACAGTTTCAACCAAATCGATTCAATAGTTTTGGGAAAATTCTGTGGCTATATACTTAAACAAACCGTAGAACCATATGAAGTTGCATAACACTTTCTTTTTTAAGAAGGTTAAAACTAATACAAAATCTGCAAATCAAAATGTAAGGAATTCAAAATCAGCTTTCGGTAGTCTAAAAAGCGTTTTGTAAAATGAGATATCCCACAGCACTGATTCAATGATGATAATTTAAAATTGAACGAGATTAAATAATATCTTGGTCATAAGGGACTCTAAAGTAAATCCTTGCGTTCTGAAAACCCTTAGATTTGTTAGGGAACAATATAAGAAATATAAGAAAAGAAAACTTCTGGCCTGAGGGCTTAAGCTCGAATAAGAAAGTGGTTCCTAATAAATTGCATTTTTCCCATTTGCTGTCATTTTCACATGTTTACATGCTTACTTGTATCTCGTTTGCTTGTACTGCATGAAGACATCAAGCGTTTTAATTTGATTTCTGATTAAATATTGAATTTAATTGAATCTTTATTAACATAGTTTAACTTTCAGTTTTTTTTGTGAACTTCTCAGTCAATAATAAGTGAACAATTAATATTAAAAGAAAACTTAAGACTATTAAATTGACCTTAAATAACACAATCACACATATCATATAACGCAAAACGTTTATAAAATGCACTAAAATATAACAATAACAATAAGCAACTCAAGAAAGAGATTGGACCTGCATTACATGGGGATCCATAAGAGGACCCCCTGTATACTACAGAAAGCTCTACCAGCAAAGTGGCCCTTTTAAACGAAATTTAAACTATTGTAAACTATTTCGATTCCTAATATACCGAAGAAGAGAATTTAATAATGTTCGACCAGTGTAAAAAACAGAATTTTTGAATATAGATAGTGTGGATCTATTAATTATAAGGTTTTTCTTGTTTCTTGTGTTGTAAAAGTGATTTTGAACATCAAAACTACGTTTGTTTGAATCATTTATAACATGCATTTTTAAATGAAAAGGATTACAAAGGAGTACCACCTGATTGAAAAAAATCGTTACAACTCTCGTGTTAGTCCAATTTCAAAACCATTCTCAGAGGCATCTTTTGGGCACGGAAGATTCCATTTAAAAAAATAGCTTTACAAAAACTGCAAACAATTATACAGTGTCTAATTATGGATTAGAATAAGCTACTGTAACCCAGTTTGAGAGTTTCCTGTGAGGAAAATTAAGATAACCCTTATGGCTTAAATTTCTGAATAAGGATTTTCATGTTTTAAAAAATAAGGAAATAATTCATATTGCTATAAAATAATTTATGTGGATAATTTGTGTAATTCGTGGGTAGTAATTTAACAATACCTTCCTATGTTTATAAATGATCTGTTCTTGTGCAATGTGTATATGTAAGTCATGTATGTTTCGAAAATCCTGGTTACTAACCTCAGAATTAGCAAAAAATACATATCTATCAAACGGATCAAAGCCTTATCAAATATAATACCTTCTCTCCATAAGTAAGAGTGTAAGTGTATGAAGACTTATATTGTAAGTATTATATTGTATTAATATCATATCTGTCTTACTAATAAATGTATATCTAAAAACCATTGATTAATTAACGCAAATATCACCTTAATGGTTCCCGCCAATGAAAATGTATTTTAAATGATTTACAGGTGTAAAAGAAAATTAATTGTTAAAACTTTTTAATATGACTTGAATAGCTGAAATTAATTTGTTAGAGTACAGACTTATTCAGTATAATCTGAGAACACAATGACTTCTAAAAGCGTAGAGAATTTTTCAGAAATATTATGAGTTAGTTTAGGAACTGAAAATAAATGTAAACATATATTTTTATTTTAAGATTATTTGAAAATTATTTAAACCATATAACATATGTTACTGTAATTTGCGTTCAAACTCCAATAGTTTTTAAGGTGAATGAATAGTTTTGTTACTGCAAGGAAATTAAATGTGTACAAAATACGCTAGTGAAGTTGTGCCCACGTGTGTGATTTATTGACATTTTACTGCTTTTTTAGCGTCTGGGACAAGCTTTACTGAAAGCTGAAGGCAGTAAACTGGGGAGGCACTCAGGAAAATAACATGGCTGTGGGAACGCTCCCATAGACGTAAATTGTTCTCTTGAATTTAAAATAAGTATATTTAATTTTTTTACAAAATATTACTATGAAAATCCATAATGAGCGTTGAATTACTGATGATCACTTAAAACTCATTATATAAAAGGTTATACTATCATTGAATAAATTATCATAGTATTCAAGTTTCACAATTATGATCATCAGGAACATCATAAGATTTGTCAATACGTATAACTTACACATCTAAACCAAAAACATCGTAACAGAGCTAATATGCATGTAGGTTGAGGTTAATAATATGTGCAACTTAATCATAAATACTAGAAACTTATTAAACTGTTCAACATTAAAGATGCGTAACTGAATCAAAATTACAATACAATTTTCTAAGTAGGTTAATATGATTTTAAATTAAACACTTGAAAGTTTGTCAAGATGAGTTCTACCAAAGTTACAATAAGCCCTTCTGTTAATTATGTCTTTATTCAGGTTTTAGTGAAAAGGAAAACAGTTCTTCAGTGGTGCGCTCTAATTTCTCAGAGAAAACGCCTCAGGTCTGTAGATTAATAAAAGCACCAGACTGCACATAAACGACTTTAAATGTAAGTTAGATTCCAAAACCCACACGTGTGTTTATTTTCTTGGCCAGTGTGAAGTATACTCAACTGTGAAGTCGTAAATAAATTAGAGCGGAATTGAATTTAATCGGTCGTATTTGACTCTTTTGTACCGCAGTAACTTTTTAGTCGTACGTAAGTTATATGTTTTCTTTAACGGGACAAATAAGCAAACTTTTAAATAGAAGAAATATCTTTGACGGAAAGTAATTAAGAGCCAAAAATAGACGCTTTTTAATCGAAGTTGGTTTTTGTTTGCACATATTTTTTGGTGATATATATTTTCTTTTTGTGCACAAATCAAACTTAACAATGACACCTGAAATATGCTATATAGAAAATTACTCTAAACAGAAGAAAGTTAAAATTTTTTGACCAAATTAGGTTTTAGAGACTTATATGTTTATTAATACAGAAAAACCTAAAATAAAACCAGTATTTACGTTTTGAATCTCTCAACCATGGATTCTGAAATAATAGTACGTATCTGATATGTCTACTTATGTTTAACAAACTTGTAGGTTTTCATCATATTACAGCATAAATGTTTTTACTAATTAAAGTATGGCCTTTGATTTTTAAAATTAAGTGTTGCAGTTTAAAGAGAAATAATAAAATACAAAGTAGCAAACACTAACCACTATATTTAACAATTGGTTTTTACGCACAAAAAACATTCATGAGGATTCATGCTAAGGTTACTAATAATTAACCATATTCAACTCGTATGCTCTATAGGAGATTAAAATACAACCGTCGCTATCGCGGATGGAAGGTGACCAGTAGCGGGGTCTTGCTGAACATTATCGTCCTCAGCTCGTACTCTATGTCTGACAATTTTGTGTGTGATTTAACTCGCAGGCGTCTCAGGATATGGACCAGGGCTGTCTTCAGGATCACCATCGCGTATGCCTTCCCTGAGAACACATTCAGGACATTAATGTCTACGTAGGTGTAGAACACACCAAAGATCCTTTTTTTGAATTTTATGGGCCAAAATAATATGCATTATATAGGATGAATGGTGGAAAATGGTCGGTATTTTCATGAATTTCTGTGTATTCAGGGTCTTAAAAAAATAAGATTAGTTTAAAAATGTATAAAGGATTCTAAGTTCCTAATGCACGTGTGTATATGGCACACTCCAACTTCCACTAGCAGGCCTGCTTACCCCAACGAGGGCTATGACATTCCGCCCAATGCTGACAAATAATTGATCAAACTTGTCTGTGGGTTAGATTCAAAATACGTTCCCCTAACGTTAGGCTACTCAATAATGCTTTAATCAACCTCCTCCGGTTGATTGCATAGTCTAAACCTAGTATCTTCTTGGTGTTCAAGTGTTGTAATCCTTAAGTGTGCAAGTGGTTCCTGGTACGATAGTGCCCAGTAATAAGAGAAATAACATGTAAAATGACCTTGTTTAAGTTCATCAGCCATTTTAGGAATACTATTTTAATGCCTATAATAAGTTTCTTGCCAAAGTGCTTAATTAAGCAATCAAACTGATTGTAGCAACAAATAATTATTTTTCCTAAAAAAATAAGTTTTAATGAAGAAGGTAATATGGAGTTTAAATGGAGTGTCAAATAAACAGCCGGAGCTGCAGCTGAATTGTATGCAGAACATATTCAAATAGAAGTCAGTGTTCCCACATTATCTACTACTGTCTACATTATCTATCAGCTGTTGTTCGGTTGTACCTATCAATATTCGCTTACATTATGTTCTGTTCAGTCTAAACTTGGTTTTTGCCTTGTTCCGATCTTAAAGTTTCACAGAAAATCTTAGTTTCTATCATTACCATTTAAAGATTTTTTACTACGTTACTTTTGATAAAAATTTTCATAATTTTGAAATAATAAAGTTCAACTATTTGGACAATAAATTAAGAGGAGTTTGTATTCAAAGCCTGTTCGTGTGACAAAACATTCGAGAGACAAGCTATTCTTATTTAAAACAAATACTAATGACACGTTTGAGTTTTAGTTTCATGAATGAATGAATGAATAACGTTTATTCCAGCAGTTTATATGTAACATTTATACAATGGTTCTTAAATGAAATAGCTATTATTATATATACAGCAGCTTATATATGTAGAAGAAATGTAAGAAAAATGTAACGAATAGCACAATAAAAAATATCAATACTGGAAAGCCTACATGGGCAATCTGCCTGTGCGTAGGCCTAGTTGCATCTAGCCGCCAACATAAAATTTAAATAATATGCTGGAATGTTAGTAATAGAGTAAGAATAAGGTAAAAAAGATAAAGGGATATATGTCTATTGCTACTTGAATTTTACTGTGTAAGTGACTGTTTTTAATCAAGCGGTGGAAACAAAATAAAAATGGTATGTGCTGCTAAGCTCAAATAATCAATTTATGGAGAAGTGAGATGAGAGAGAGAGAGAGAGAAAGAGAGAGCGAGAGAGGGGGGAGTGTTTGTGTGTGTGTGTGTGTGTGTGTGTGTGTGTGTGTGTGTGTGTGCGTGTTCGGTTAGTAATAGTAACAATGTCATGGTCAAGGGTCAGGTCCCCTGTACCCGGCAATGATAAAGATTTCCGCCTCTGATACGCCTAATTGCAATAGCCAGTCATTTATACGACTTTTTAAAACTGACAAGGATTGTGCGTTAAAGAAATTATAAACGTGAAAGAATCTAGAAATATTTCTGAATAGTATATTTGATATATAATACGAATTAGTTGTGGAGAAAGATCTATATAGTTGTAAAGTGGCTATTCCTGTGTCACGGGCATATCGGGTGTTATATGAATGGGGAATTTCTGAAAAGATAGAGTGAAAGTGTGAGAAGATGTGAACCATGAGAGATTTTATAAATAACTGACGAACTGTAAGGATTGATAATTCTTGAAACAGGGTGTCAGTAGGGTAACGACGATTTTTGTGAAAAGCAAGTTTTAGCAACTGTTTCTGGAATAAAAACAGGCTATTTAGAGTTGTTTTACTAGCTCCCCCCCGAGCGATATTTAAAAAAAAGAAAAAAAGAAAAAAAACGTTTATTCTAAAAAAAAAATTTGAAATGATAATGAAAATAATAATTATATTAATATATTCATTGTCTAAAAATATACAATTACCATAAATATTTGGGTTTTAACGTATATTGTATAAAATAAATTTATATTTTTCTAATTTAATTATTTGAGAAATATTCTCACATGGGCTACTAAAGCCTGTGCGTGAGAACGAGTCACCACAAAGTACTTGATTGGTATTTCAAACCTTAAAAATGTTGTTATATCTTATTAAGTAAAAAAAATTAAATAAAATAAAGTAAAAATAATGTTTCATGAAATGAAAAATAAAACTAAAGTGAGAATGTATCTAGATGAAGTAAGTGAATAGAAATAATTATTAGAAGGACAAACGACCAACTGTCGGAGATCAAGACCACGGACAGGCCTTGATGCAACTCTTAGTTAACAGACGGACATCGGAAAAACTGCGTACAAAAATTCACCATTCCTTATCATCGAGGGTTGTTATCTATATTTATGGCATCAACGTATTAGTCTCGCATGACCTCCCCCAGAAGACACACACACTCAAGTTCACAAACACACGCGCGCGCAAATGCTCGCGTGCAGCACACACACACACACAAACACACACACACACACACATTCGAACACACATATTTACACAAAAACTAAAACTAAAACTCGCTCACACTATATTACTTATTTTCTAATACTTACTTACAAGCCAACATACATACATCAATTAGCTATATACTTCCAAACAAACCCAAAATGCTTCCAGTATATTTCAAACATACAGTACTCACGCTTACATTCTTACATGCCTGTTACACCAACACTTATATTCATTTTTCCGCCTCCCATCCCAACCCACATCATCTATTGTCTATAATTTGATGTAATTAAGAATTCAGTACGATCTCTTCCCACCAAATTTAGCCAATTAATAATTCTTCTTTTTAAAGAAAACATTGTTATATAATTAGTATTTTTTATGGAATCCGGCAATTTATTAAAAATAATGTGTGCTATATAATATGTATTAGTAGTAGAGAAGGTTTTAATTAATCTCGGAATTCTTGTCTGTCCTGTAGTAGCGTATCTTGTGGAATATTCATGAGGCAAAGAGTCAAATAGGTTTGGTTGATGTTTAAAAACGTAAATAACAAGTGCTTTGATGTAAAGCTGTCTAACATCCAAAACTTGCATTTCATTGTACAAAGCATCCGAAGAGTACCTTCGACACCTCCCCAATGCCGCCTTCATAATAGATTTCTGTGTGACGAGAAGCCGATCTATAACTGTCCTGTAAGCAACCTCCCATGCTAAAATTCCCCCCTCAATAATTGACTGCACATATGCGAAATATGCCATCCTAATTTCTCTAATTGTCAGCACTTCATGTAATTGTTGAAAAGCGAAAATCATTTTCCTTAATCTCTTATTTATATAACTTACGTGTACAGTCCACGTCAATCGATTGTCAAACATAACGCCAAGATATTTATACTCATTAACACGGTCAATTATGTCACAAGGGCAATCAGTATTACGAGTGAAGTCGTCGCATACGTGGAGCTTAATACTATTAATCGAAGTGTCATGCTGGATTCGCGTAATGATAAGGGCATAAATTTTGTTTTAGCAACGTTCAAGGTTAACAAATTTTGATCAAACCATTTTTTTTATTTTTGACATACTTTGAGCTGCGTTTACGAAAATATCGTCCCACGTTTCCGCTTGGAATAAAATTGCAGTGTCATCAGCGAAAAGATACAATCTACCGGAAATAATGATTTTTGTAATATTATTCATGTAAATTAAAAATAATAATGGTCCAAGAGTACTCCCCTGGATTACACCATAGTTGACGGGTTTCAGGTCACTATTAACACCATTGATAGTTGTAAACTGCTCTCTGTTAGCCAAGTATGTTTGGAACCAGTTAAATGATGTTCCACGTACGCCAATCAAATGAAGTTTCTGAAGTAATTTTTTCCTGTCTACCGTATCAAATGCTTTTGCTAGATCTAGAAATATTAATAAACATCGGTTACCTTTGCTTAATGCCAAATTGATATCTTTCGTTACTGAGAACAGCGCATCGGCCACATTTTTAGATCTCCTGAACCCGAACTGGCGGTCTGTCAGAATATTTAGTCTTTCAATATAATCCGTGAGTTGATTTCTTACGATTTTTTCTAACACTTTAGAGAAGACACTAAGTAAGCTAATTGGACGGAAGTTAGATTTTTCTGTAATATCATAGCTCTTAAACAGTGGAATCACTTTAGCAACCTTGAAAGCATCGGGAAACTTCCCGGAAGGTATGCTACTGTTAATAATGTGTAGCAGAGGTTCACAAAACAGCTGAAAGTTGTCTTTAAGAAAGGAAGCGGAAATGCAATCGTACCCAGGAGCTGAGCCTCCGCGTAGGCTACTGACACAGTTGTATAAGTCTTGTTCCGTGACAGTTCTCATAGTAAAAACAGAGTCCAAAGTATAGTCGTTATCGTCTACAACAAGCGGACCGCTCGAGTCGATTAAGCTAGCCAAGTTAAATCCAACTTGTGAGAAATAGTCATTGAACTCGTCGGCCACCTGTTTACTTACAGCATTCATCGTCGCGTAAAGTCTGTTACCTGTATACTGTTCTAGAGGAAATGCGTCATTTTTATTAGTCCTTCCACTCATTTCGTTGACGGCTTGCCAAAAAATTTTAGGGTTATTGCAATTATTGTTAATTTTTGTCCTAAAATAGTTCTTTTTTGTAATCCTTATAAGTCTGTCCAGTCTGTTCCTGTATGTCATGAAATAAAGTTTCAAATCAGTATTAAATGGTTGTTTTCTCAAAAGCTTACTCAATTTATCTCTTTTCCTGATAGACCGTACTAAGCTTTCTGTAATCCAAGGTTTCAATTTACGTAGTCTCGGTTTGGTATTAGTAATATTTTTACACGCGTTGTCCGTACAGTCTTTTATAGTGGCTAAAAACAGATTAGCGTTAGTATTGAGATCCGCTGTGTCAATAACATGAGTCCAGTCACACCCGTTTATGTTATGTTGCAATTTGTATATGTCTAAGATGTAGTTAGTGGCAATTGGATAGCTTGGATTAGACCGAGGGTAATTTATTTCAATGTTTAACACAATACTGTAATGATCTGTAATATTATTCGCTATTACAGCAGTTTTAATCTGATCATAGTTATTGTGCTTCACAAATATATGGTCTATACAAGTCTTACTGTCCCCTACGACTCTAGTCGGTTCCGTAATACTACACATAAAACCAGTCTCATACATCACGTCCAAGTAACGTTCAGTTTTGTTATCTGTTTTAATTAGGTTTGCATTGATGTCACCGATAAGGATGTATGTTTTGCTTTTATCAGTATTTGAGTAGTATTGGTTTAAAGCGTTACTAAAGATGTCTAGGTCACTGTCATGAGTCCTGTACAAAGCGAGTACGTTACATTGTTTGTTGTTATACATGAAATCCAGGCTGAGTCCATACACGTCGCCCAGCTCCTCCTCTCGCACCGACACACACACACACACGCTCACTCGCAAACACTAACACACCATCATTCCTTGTTTTCCCCCTACACGTTTTATATAAGTTGTAGCCCTCGAGTTGCACCCCGACATCGTCCTCACCGATCCAAGTATCCCCCAGTACAATGAGGTCCCATCTCATATTCATACCCTCTAAATAAATCGTTAAATTGTCGAAGTTTTTATACAAACTTCTTATATTCAAGTAGAATATCTTAAGCCCATTTTTTGACCCAAAACTACTTGTTTCGTAGTTATTCTCTATAATCTGGCAAACAATCCTTGTATATTTATCCAAAAAGTTGATCATTTTATCCATTCTACTTTATATACAACAAACCGAAAAAAATCAAGCACTTATGACTCATCAATGAGACTCAGACAAAATCAAAAGCGACAGACAGACAGTCCAAACCCCTCCCGCCGCCCCGCATCGTTATTAAATTTTCAAATATTGACACCAGTTCGAAAAATATTATAAAAAAATAGAATACTCAAAACAACAGTCGGAAAACTATATGCCTAATTATTTTTACAACAACCAGTACTTTTCTATGACTGACTCCGTTCCCATCACAATATTCAATTATATGTAATTGTACAATTATATCTATAGTTACCTCTTAGCAGAACACCTAAGTAATCACCATCTAATCTGTACACAATGTATATAGAATTATTTGCTTACTTAACATTCGCCTGACACAACCAGTGGGCCCAGGAGCTTATAAATATAAGAAAACTAAATAATTATTAAAACTGAGGTATTATTATGACACGATATGCATATTAAGCAAAGACTCGTAACATTTATTAATACTTGGTACACTACAAATGAAAATTAAACTATATAAAAAAAGTAGTTGCTCTTCTCAATAAGTACAAATAAATAGTAGTAATTGTTACTAGTATTAAATAATACAAGTAAATAGTAGTATCATTTCCAAATGATAGCATAGACTGAATGTAAGCGTAGTACGCCAGCATTATCTCACTTGCACTAAGGACATCGCTCAGCTGTCTGAAAGCAAAAATCAATCGACGTAATTTTTTAACTAAGTAATCTACATGATATGACCATGTCATCCTATGATCAAAAATAACTCCTAGATATTTGTAAGCTATTGTTCTATCTATGCTTTCGCATGTACATGAATCATTCATGTAATTTCCACAGCTATGAATTGTCAAATCAAATTTTTCAAATGGTAGTCACAAATAGAGCGAAGAGATATTGGCAAGAATTTTGTTGTTAAAATATTAAGCGTTAATACGTTTTGATCAAACCATTTCTTTAACGTCATGAGGTCACTCTGAGCTTACCTTTGCACTTCTAACCAGTTATTACCGTTTAAAAAAATTAAAGTGTCATCTGCAAATAAAAAAAAAGTTTACCGTTTAAATTTATTTTCGAAATGTTATTAATGTAAATTTAGAATAAAATTGGTTTGAGAGTACTTCCTTGAACAACTCCATAGTTCACTGACAATGGATCACTAGCCACCCCGCAGACAGAAACATATTGAAATCTGTTACTAAGGTAGCTTGAGAACCACGCAAGGGGGCCTCCACGAACTCCAACAGCTTCTAATTTGTTAATTAGTTTTTCTCTCTTTACCGAGTCAAAAGCTTTCTTGAGATTTAGAAAAACAAGCATAGAGCGATCACGTCTTGAAATAGAAGCATTTATTTCTTTATTTAAATCAAATAGGACATCGTTTACATTTTTATCGCTTCTGAACCCATATTGACACCCACTTAAGATATTGTTTTGATTAAGATAGGATACTAATTGTTCTTTAATTATTCGCTCTAATATCTTGGAAAATACACTGAGTAAAAAAATCGGTCTAAAGGTACTTTTATTGGTAAATTCATCTGATTTATATAAAGGTAACACTTTAGCCAAGTTATATTTTACCATACCAGTCTAGTTTGTGGTGTATCACGAATCATACCAGTCCAAGTCCTCCATGTGCAGGACGCGGATGCTGTCGGTGTTCTCAGTAGGCTTTATTACGATTTTACAATTGAAGAAACCGGCGAAGTGGATCTTCTTTGCCATGACCAGCCTCCTGGCCCGGCCCAGCAACGCCTTATTGTGTGGAGTGAGCTGCTCATTGATGTTGACATTGCCAGGTGTGAGCGAAGGTGAGATCTCCGTGGTGTTGATCCCTTTCTTGTGCCTCGCCGCTGCCAACCAAGACTCCCGCATCATACGAGACACGAACTGGACTACAATTGGTGGATGAGCATGCTTCCTCGAATATAATCGAAGTCGGTGAGCTACAGAAATGTCTTTCTTGGAGAAGGGGACACTAATAACTTTTGCTATATGCTCCAAGCACATGTAAATGTCTTCCCCTGGAGTCAAAGGGATGCCCAGAATTTCCAGGTTCGCGCACCGAGCGTGTTGCTCGCTGTCATTCATTTTCTGCTGTAGGTTCCGCAGCTCCTCCCGCATCCCGTCCCTGTCACGCTCCAGCCCGTCACAGCGCACACATATATCCTTGTGGCTTTTCTCCAGGTCATCCAGTTTCTTATTGATTTTTCCCATTTCTTCGGTGAAGGTGTTTTTCAAGGATGACGCTACCTCGTTTAACTGCCTGTTGGTATTGGCGTTGATTTCGTTTTTAAAAGACGATATTGCGTCCATGATGGATTCTAAATTTATTGAATCTTCGTTACTTTTAACAGACGCCGAGTCACTCTTACAGTTATCACATTTCCAAGATTTCATTTTAGATTTCGTGATAGCTTGACCAGTACCGAAGCGCGTGCAACCGGGATGAAATATTGCAGAACACTCAACACATTTTGCGATGATTTCACTCGCGGGAATATCCAAATTACACTTGCCGCACTTCCCGGACATTTTGCACTGACGTAGTTTGATTATAATGTATATCAAATTATATTAATTTCTAGACACAGAATCCAGACTGAGCAGGCACAGCGTGTACGAGTTCAGAAACGTGCTACTGATAAGAGGTCCGTACTGGTCGGCGGGCTGATAACAACTGTGAATTATCATAGTATATAAATAGTTATGTGGGTAATTGAGGATCCGACAGGTGCGTCTTAATATCGTGTCCTTTGTTCTTTGACTGAGTGGGTGATTACTTTTGACAGAAAGGCCTAATTTTGCAATCCTCTAAGTCCAAGGGAGAACTTTATTGATATTGGTGTCAAAAGGTCAAAGGACAGAACGTTGCAGTAGTCCGGCAAAGGATCCAGTCAATTCGCTGAGGACTTTTGTTAAGTTCTGTCAAGTCCTTCGATACTTCGTTGTATCAAATTATTTTACTCCTAAGTTCGGATTTCATAGTCAGCGATATACACAAGATCATATATAGATATATCGTCTGCTGCATACGGTTTCGTCACTTTGTCAGGTTTTTACACATTTATCCGATTGTTTCGCTCGATCTAGCTTCCACATTACTGCAGGACCTTCCCTAACTTCCGTCCTCGATGTGGAAAGGGTTTTGTAAGTTCCAGTTGACATACTAGCCTACCATTGTGGTTATTCAGCTGTTGCATACTATAATCTTGTGCTTCAATTGTATCAAGGACATGACCACAAGAAAGTTTAAGCTGAATAAATTGACCTTTTGAGCCGTTCCTCAACAATTTGTCAGAGGTTTTGATGCCACTAAATCCGGAGCATCCAGGAACCAAATGAGATGTACGACGCACTGAGTTACAACTTGCTAGAATGAATATATTCTGGAAATCCATGCCTGCCTTCAAGTAAATTCTGTTCAGTTAAAGACCGCAAGAGAGGCCTGGCCATCATATAGTAACACTGTCCGTTGATTAATATTATTCCTAGTCAACCCTATATTAGCGAATGTTAACGTAGCATACGCAGATTTCAAACTTTTAACTGGCCTCAGAAAGAAGTAGTTTATAAAATTAAAGTTGTTTCTATGTTTCATTTTTATGGGTGTCGACAGATTTTCACAAACTGGTCAACCAATTTTGATGAATGTTGTTTTAAACGAAAGAAGGCTCCTCCAAAGTAGTCCTTTAAAGTTTCTTAAAGTATATGATCAGGAAATAACTTTTGAAGTTGACAGGAAAAGGAAATTATGGAGATTCCTTTTGACGTATATGAAAATTTACATCAGAAATGCCAGAAAACATTACGTTTCGTGTTTGGCTTCGGAATGACGTCCCTATAGAAAAGAAATAAAAAAATCCGTAATGGAGCAGCGGAGCATCAAGACGGAATAAATTGTTGAGATTTCCTTTTCTTTCTTTCTTTCACTTATCCCACAAACACTTGAGTAATGTATATTAAAGAACCCTTAGATAAAGCCTGTAAAACAATACAAGTAGCAACTAGATGGATTATGTGGCTTAGAAGTACTTTTGTACTTATCAATATCATTTACTTCCGGTATAACAAGAAATATTTAACTGTTCTGGTAATTTAGAGGGTCGGCTGTGGTTTACTAAATTATAATTTCAAGTTTTAATATTTTTAGGTGATGTTTCTTAACTCATATTTCCATTCCAAATAATGCGCCCTTATCCGAGTTGGGAGCATATTAGTAATCTGAATAATAACTTTGTATCATGGACTACCATTGTGTACGGTAACTGTAATGTCCCAGTAATACTGATCACGTTCTCTTGCCAAAAACATATGTACACAAACACAAAACGTAATATTGAATGTAATTTTGTACACATACTGTTTAGTGGTTAATGTAGATTACCTGTCGATATTAACTATCGAACTAGTTATTGCCACATTGTAAAGTACTAAAGCCCATCAATGTACCTTGTTCTTGGTTATGTAACATTATGCATTATATATAGAATTGTTGCAGTAAGGATAAAATGTATCTATGATGCATGAGTTTGAAAACAAATGTACAATACCGTTTTCCATACTTTTGGCGGAGCCTTCAACAATTATGTGGTATCCGGGATTGAGTTACTTTTGTTTTCTCAAAATAAAATTTTTCTTTGTACCTCTATTATATTAAAAATTTATTTAGTCAGTTTATTTCTATTTTAAAAATTGCATTTAAATTTTGTTATATAATGTTCTATTACTATAATAGATGTTTTTAATGTTTACGATATAAATGTTACTGAACGTATGCAATATCAACCAAGGTAGTATTAATTTTTTTACAGTTAGAAATTACACGTAACTATTACTAGAATTAGGAGTTCTAGTATATTCCACTAACCACACAAAATGTTGTCATTGTGTTATACGATGTTGCTCACCTATACAGTTGCGGGGACCAGCGCTGAATGGCATAAAAGAGTAGATATGTCGCAGTTTCTTTTGTTCTGGAGAGAACCGTTCAGGCAGGAACTGTTCAGGATTTGGGAACCGTTTTTTGTTCCAGCCCAAAGCGTGGAGCATTATCAACACCCGACTACCAGCTGGCAGAGTGCAACTGTCTATAATAGAACAGTGTTTATTGAATAACTAAGGAAGTCAATGATTATATTATATACAGTATGTTAGTTTAATGAGAATGTGTTACCTATTCATTTATTGGTGAACTGTGGAGGTGTGATAGTACTTCGAAAAGTTCATTATTTTTATATATCTTATTAAATCTAAAGCCAATGAAAATTATTAACGGATAATAAAAAAAAAAAAACAATCAAAATTAACTTTTCAACTTAGTAATTGATTATAATTCGTAACATAGTGTTTCTACATTAATACTTAAATTAAACTAAATAAAGGATTGGCATAATTGTAACAAGACAGTTTTGAGTCAACGTCACAACAAAATTCTCGCACTACAAGTAGCCATTACAAATTTCTATCCTAACCTTAACGGCTTTGCAGATGTTTCATGCAACGATGGAGGTTTCATGACACCTCAGATAAGTCTTGAAAATTTTGGTATTAGGGTTTTTTTTAGTTGAGAACATTAAACTCACCTTACAGAATAAATTAAATCATTTTAGGATAATAGCAGGTACACCAAAACATTCAAGTTTGCTTCAGAGAATGTGATGGTCCACAACCTCGAATGCTGGACTATGATCACAAAATAACCATGAAGCATACTGACTTAACTGTAACAAATATTAAAGACATACATGAAATGATACAAAATCAGCTGAAAAACATCCCCCCGTCGTTCATTGAGCAACACATTTATTTAAATCCGTTTTTTATGGTACCAAATCTCCTTACAAATTCAGTTGTGCTCTCTTTTCAATTAGACATTTCATATGGGAAACTCCAGAACCTGACTTTCGTAGTTCGTCAAACAACGAAAAGTCTCCCGAAAAATTGGTAAAAACATTATCGGGACATGAAAACATTCGTCTGGACCACGAGTAATCCCCGTATTCATTTGGCTTCATCAAAATAAAGCCTCAAAATAATCGACGTAATCTTCAAAAACCAACGAAGACGTCAGCACGTCGATATTAAAGACTCCTGCTTCATTGGAGAATACCTTTTTCTGGAATAATGAGTGGGCAGAATCAGAGCCAACATATCCGTAACAGTACACAAAAAACCATGCGGTGACCTGTAAAGCAGAAAACAGTTAAATAATTTGTTTATTTTAACTTAGTTTGTAATTATGTGTTAGGTTAGTTATTTGCCTGAAGAAGAGACAAGATTGCAGATCTCGAAACGTAGTGTTACTGATTTTTAGCATCACTGAACGATGGCAAATGTCCTGGAAAATCCTGTAAGCTTCACAAAACAATAAGCCTCATCTCATTGATCAAAGCAACCGCAATTTGAAACATCTAAATTCCTGCGCTGCACGGTGAAAAACCGGTATATGAAGTTATATTTCAAGGAGGTCCTCATTAACGCATGTGACCCACCGCGCCTTTCTATCTTGCAATAACAGCACACTAAACTATAAAAAGTTACAAAAAAACATTCAGTTAAAAATGTTTCGTTAAACAGACAATGCTGGAGTTTACATCATACAACACAGATTCCAAAATTCTTATTTTACGACGCGATCCCTGTATGTTTTGGTGGAGAAGTTCTACATTTGCAAAGGAGTTGGAGTTACGCCTATTATAAGGAAAAACCGGGTTAACTATCATGAATAATACGTTAGTATTAACAGGTGTACCACTAATACCATCACACACGGCTTCAGTTTTCATTTCTTGTTAAATAGTAGGTCTATATCATGATTAGTTTACAGGGACTTTTAACAATGCTTGTTTGAAATTAAAGGAACATGCTAGTAGTACATACTTAATCTAGATGTTTACAGTATGTGCTTTGTAACAACACTAAGAGCACTGTTTATATCTGATTGGTAAACAAACATAGCGCGAACCAACTAATCTAGATTTCTTAAAGATGGTCTTAAACGGTTTATCTTTATCTAGTTTACAACGATAGTACATTTAGTTAGTTCCACCCATGATCACCAGAGTATCTCTCTCATCGAGTGACCGGTGTACGCCGCGCCGTCCAACTGAGTCACAAGGTTAGAGACAGGCGGTCACGGTCAATGCCACTAGAATCTCAGGCCGCGCTGCTCAGTTGTGACGTCACAGTTTAGCACTGGCCGCCAGCTATCCGGCCAACATGGTGACACTAAATATTAAAGTGCAACCGGTGAAGGTGTATCCTATCTCAGGTATATCCCTTTAGCATATATACTCCTGCCGATATTAAATAAATATTTAATTCATTTGGAATATTAGGTAAACTAAATATGCAAGAAGAAAGTTTTACGTATTATAAAAGATATAGACGATTGAATGGTTTTTGTTAGTCCAATATAGTCTTAGATTTAATTAAGTACTAGTTCCATCCAATTTACCACCTGTAGAGTTCATTTTCTAGTTTTACATAAATTCATCAACATGAAAGCTACATAAATATAATTTTTTCATACAAGAAAACTTTTTTTAGATACCGCACATGAGTATTATCTATACCAGAGCTATCCGTTCCAACGGTTTAGGTACAAGATTGTAAGTATCGTGGATGGGGTATAGTAGATGGCAATCTTATTTTTTTATGCAACAGACACACTAAAGGAAAACGAACAATATGACTTTTTACTGAAACTACTAATTTAATTTGCTTTTAAAGAAAGTTACCTTTCTCCACCATTACTGATGTTATTTTTACACAACAAACTGCTTAAACATTCTACTTTGTCCGATTTGGGTATGTCTAATATATCAGACAATAGCTTTTAATTACATCTCTTAGCTTGGAGCAACGGTCTGATGTTATGTTCTCTGAAAACGTTCGCAAATAACTATTATCCTTTACAAGTTACTATTTTTAATTAAATAAAAAGAATTTTCATGCAAATTTAGTGTAACTTTGTCTTAAAATAAAAATAGGCTGTTGAGAAAATACACTGTCAAGTTCTAAGTTGCACTCCTTACTGTAATTTTTTGTGAGACAGCTGAAGGAGTCAATTGTGTCACGCAGTTCTTCCTCTTGGATTGGTTTTTGGTATCGCTTTCTGCTTCCATCCTCCTTTTTTCTGGATTCTCCTTCTCAGCTGGCAGATACTTTCCAATGTAGTTACGTACGTTTTCAAAAACGGCTGGAACCACATCGTTCCTAACTTTAGCCGATGCCGCTTAGCTGTTAAAACGGTGCTGTCAGGTCAAGGTTTGGTATCTTCCATTATTATGTATCGTTCGTGTAAATTTGTTATGCACACGTGGGAGTTGGAAGTAACCTCAACTTTCTGTGAATTGCTCTTAGCGACGTCCGGGTTCTCTCAGGATCTTTCGAAATGAAAAAGAAACATTAACAATTGGCTTAAAATAATGTATTGAATTCCAGAACACATTTATTCGTCATAATAAAACCAGATTCCGTCAAAATCTCCAAAAAACGCAATAGTCTACAAACTATTACAAAAAAATATGTTAGAGATGTAGCCTCGAAAAGTGTTTTATAATAAATAACATAATATTAATAAACTTTTAACACTTTTAAACTTTTATTCTTCTTACTATGTACATTTCGGAATCATTGATTCCATCTTCAGGTACAAAATAAGGTTAAGTTAATTATAAAAATAAATAATTAAAATCAATTTGTCATGTATTTTTTACTACCTTGGTGGCTAAATTTGTTGTATTTAATTTTATGTGAGATCATTGTATATTGTTTAAAAGTCTATCGAATAATAAATTTTTTGTTAGAAAATCTTTGTCATTTAATAATATATTATGATTAATTTTGGCACTTTTGTAAATTTCAAAATGTTCTAAAGTAGATAATAAGCGACTTTTTTTGCTTGTGTGTAAAATTTCAAGATTGTTTTCGATGTTAGTGTATGTATGGCCGGTGTTATTTAAATGGTCTGCATATTTTAAATTTGATGATGTTTTCAATGCTTTTATGTGTTCATTAAATCTAATTTTGAATGATCGGCCGGTTTGTCCAATATAGTGGGATTGACAATCGTTGCAATTTAATTTGTATACTCCACTATTGTTGAATTTTAAATTTTGATTTTGTTTTGTTGAATTGCTTTTGTTTTTGATTAAAAGTCCAATGTTGTTCGATGTTTTGAATGCCAATTGATATCCTTGTTTATAAAATGATTTGTTAATTTTGTGACAATGTTTACTAAGGTAGTCTGATTGAATGTATTTGATATCTCTTTCTTCTTTCTTCCTGTTTTCTTTCTTTTTGTAGTTCTTCAATAATATATCAATCATGCTTGGTTTATATCCATTATTTTGGGTTATGTATTTAATAATGTTTAATTCTTTATAAAAATCTTCAGTTGTCATTGGAATTTTGTGTGATCTGCCGATCATTGATTTGAATGCAGCCATTTTTTGGTGATATGGGTGATTCGATGAGGAAGGAATAACTAAATCTGTGTATGTCGGTTTTCTGTAAATTTTGAAATTGTGTTTTTTGTTGATCTTGGTTATAGTCAAATCGAGGTAGTTTATTGCATTATTTTCTTCAATTTCACTGGTAAAATTTAGATTATGATGGATTTGGTTTAAGTAGTTTTTGAACATGTCTATTTGTCTTTCATTTCGTTTGAATAGACATATTATATCATCAACGTATCTGTAATAATAAATTATGTGTGTTAGATGTTTGTTTTTATCGCTTAGTATGAATTTGTCTTCTATGTTGTCAAGGAATATATTAGCCAATAATCCGGATAGTGGTGATCCCATTGGTAATCCTTCATGTTGTATGTAGTAATTGTTGTTAAATGTAAAGTAATTTTGTCTTATAGTTACTTTTGTGAGTTCAAGTATTTCTTCAATTTCTTGTGTATTTAGAATGTTCTGTTCTTGAAAATAATGAATTTTGGTTATGAGAACCATGAAATAATATTTTAGAGGCTCGATTAAGAAGGACCACTTCACACTAGGCAGTGAAGACGCCGAACACACTGATATTAACAAGAGTTCACCAGGTTACACATAATGAGTTTATGAACAGTGCATATTCAAATAAAGTGCAGAAAATAAACAGTTACCTTGGTTTTCATGAGAGGTACCTAACCGTAGTCTGCTGTTGTTGAGGGCCAGGTTGTGATCAGTAAGTGTGGAAATAGGCTGCTGTCTTGTAGGCAGGCGTGAAGACGGAAGATGTCCTTCACGGATTCACTCACGCACAATACGACCGCAAACGAATAGTTCATAACACTGTGGCCAAGTCCTGTAGAGCACGGTAGATGCGGGTGTCCGGGAGCAGAGACGTTCTGGTAGAGATTGGCAATCCAGAGCACTGACTTTAATGTTAATGTAAATGTACAACAAATAGAGATAAACTGATTGTTAAGTATTTATTGCATTAAATAACTTGTTTTTTATTGCCTAATATGAAAAGGCTACTTTTATTGAATAATAATTATGTATATATTTTTTGTGCAACTTATATTCTATATTTGCCTTTATTTACTAAACTGTATATACTAGATTAATTCCATATCTCTTTCTGCGGCCTGGTGCCTACAATACCATTCCTTACTGGATTAAAATATTCACGTACAGTGACAGACCAATGAACCATTGTTTCCCGAATCAGCTGTTTACTGTAAACTCACCAACCAATCACAACGGTTGACTTATCAATTGCCCACCTTGCAAGCGTAGGCACGCTTGCTCGTTATACTCTCGGTCCCGCCTGGGGCACTTATGTACTCTCTAGCTACTGCTTACCATACTTACTCTCTCCCCCATGTGTTACTCTCTCACTTAAAATATTAGTTTATTTCTATTTGTTGTACATTTACATTAACATTAAAGTCAGTGCTCTGGATTGGCAATCTCTACCAGAACGTCTCTGCTCCCGGACACCCGCGTCTACCGTGCTCTACAGGACTGGCCACAGTGTTATGAACTATTCGTTTGCGGTCGTATTGTGCGTGAGTGAATCCGTGAAGGACATCTTCCGTCTTCACGCCTGCCTACAAGACTGCTGCAGCCTATTTCCACACTTACTGATCACAACCTGGCCCTCAACAACAGCAGACTACGGTTAGGTACCTCTCATGAAAACAAAGGTAACTGTTTAATTTCTAAACTTTATTTGAATATGCACTGTTCATAAACTCATTATGTGTAACCTGGTGAACTCTTGTTAAAATCAGTGTGTTCGGCGTCTTCACTGCCTAGTGTGAAGTGGTCCTTCTTAATCGAGCCTCTAAAATATTATTTCACGGTTCTCATAACCAAAATCCATTCTTTTCATGGTCCTTATCGAGCCGGATAATAAGAACTTTAGTCCATTGGTGAATATCAGTGCAATCTCAACTCTTATAAGCTATATACAGTGCATATTTCAAAGTGTGGTTTCAGGTTCTTTCACGATTGCAAAGTCCGTGCATATCGATTTTCCAGTCCCCTCTCCAGTCATATCAGCTGTGATCATATCAGCTGTAACGTCTGATCATATCAGCTGTGGTGCTCTGTCGACTGCATTGTTTTGTTGACAAACAAGCTTTCAGACTGTTACAGCACAGGTGAACTGATTACTGTGTTTAATGGTTACCGCTTCTCAATACTTGTTGGTTATCAGTCCTACTTGTAATACTCATTATTCTTAGAAGCAGGTTACGCGAACTTAAATATAAACAATCTTGGTTATTGACACTTTACCTTGAGCAGGACTTGCACCCTTATTGCAAAATTAAATGTTTATTTTGTCAACACTATATTCTAGTCTCAGCTTAAAAAGGAAAAAAGCTACTTACTGCTCACAATTGTTTATTATAATTTCTATTTGAACATAGCTCACGCATATGTATGCATGGTTTATGGTTACTGTCACAACACTACCATACTGACAGTTTACATGTAGTACGTGCGCATAATGTTTCCAGAGCCTCTGCTACATTATAGCTGAACTTAGCTCAACAGTAACCTTTATTGTTGTTTATTATTTAATAAAAACTTGTCTTGTTTACGTTTTGCCATAATAACAGTGTATTTTATTTTCTCAAAACAAAACTATACTATAGGCCTATACGAGCCTACTCTACTTATTGCATTATTATTGAGTTTTTACCTCAAAAAACTAAACAATTGGTACCTGAAGATGAAATCAATGATTTCGAAATGTACATAGTAAAAAAAATAAAAGTTTACAAAAAGTGTTAAAAGGTTTATTTATATTGTATCATAAATATTTTTAAATTGTGTTTCATTGTATTATATTGTTTAGATACTTCTTATTTCTTGGGGAAAATAATTCAGAGGAAAATAATTTAGTTTCTATTTTTATCACTGTCTCAATTCAAGAGGACAATATTTTGTTTACTTTTCACCTTTGAAGTATTACTGAAATTGATTAATTTTCTACAAACACTTTCAACATGGCGATGTCTCTTAAAGTGGCCAATGCAAAGCGAGAACACCTCTTTTCTCAGATACAAAGTATATATGATTTAACTAAGAAGACTTCCGATCCAAATATACTTCAGCAGTTGCTTGTCAGAGCTAAATCTATTCAGAGACTTAGACAGGAATTTTCAGCAATATTAGACTTGTGCCACGAGTTGGAATTAAAAGTAGATTCCGACTATACACCTAACTATTCCGCATTAGCGAGCGTGGACGAGTTAGTTGATTACGTTTCTGCTAACGTGCTTATGATTGAGACCAAGAGACAAGCTAAAGCTAATAAAAGCGAAACTATTCCGCCTGCCTCCCCTCAAGTCAACGTCCGGCTACCGAAATTGGAATTAAAAACTTTCGACGGAGCTGCCTTGGACTTCTGTACGTTCATCAACGTTTATGAACAAGCCGTACACAACAATGCGCACTTAAGCGATGTAATGAAATTTCAATATCTCTTGAGCGTGCTTTCAGGCGAACCACTCTCTCTGATAAAGTCGCTAAATATAACTGAGCAAAATTATGCAATCGCTTATCAGCTGCTGAAGGATCGCTACCATAATACTAGGCGTTTACTCACACTACATTTAAATCAAATACTAGACCTTCCTGTCATCTCCAGCACATCTGTGAAGAATATCCGTGCTTTCCTTAATCTTTTTCACGAACATACGCAATCACTTAAAGCACTAAACAATGACATCACTAGTAACAACCCACTTCTCTCAGCCTTGTTATTACGCAAGATTGATAATCGGATGGTCGCCCGCCTAGAACAGTTTCGAAAAAAGGAAGAGCTTCATACTTTGCCCTCGGTTGAACAAATAATTGAGTTTCTCAACCTGGAATGCAGCCACATTAAGGACAGTAGTCTACATGACAATATTGTGGACCCCAAGAACGCTTCAAGTTCTTATTTTGGGTCAAAACCCGGATTTGATAAGCCCAAATCGTCTCTTAAAAACGTGAGCTTGTCAGCGGCTTCCTCTCCACCCTCCTCGGCCTATAAACAAGGCCCATCATGTTTTTATTGCCATCAGAGCGGTCATAAAATTTATGGCTGTCCCAGCTTCGGCCAAAAGACACCTCAAGAACGGCACGGGATTATTAAACAGCACAACCGCTGTTCTTCTTGTTTGGGGACGCACAGATTAAGTGAATGTCAGTCTAAATTCACGTGTCGAACATGTCGTGGTCGTCATCATACCTTGCTACACTTCACTGATCGGCCAACACGGTCCAGTGTTAGTACGTCGGACCGCGTTCGTACCGTTTTGGAGAACGGCCGTGACGGCGGCCGGCCTGCAACACCTACACCTGCTGTCCGCCCTCCGCCTGCGACCACAGCGCTCTCACCTCCTAGCCCGGCCGAACACACCACACTACACGCTCATGGCACACTGCATCAAGACCTCGCCCCTAGTACCACGGTTCTTCTGGGTACTTCTCTTGTCAAGCTCACCGCCTCTAACGGACAAGCTTATGTCTTTCGTGCCTTAATTGATTCAGGAAGCATGCTAAATTGTATTAGCGAGAAAGCCTCCCAACTGTTGGGTACACAGCGCCGTCCGGCCACTATTAATGTCGCCGGCCTTTCTCAAACCTCTGCTCACACACGCGGATTTTTAACTCTGGGCGTGGAAACTCTTGCTGGCCACCCAGTTGCCGCCCCGCACTCGTTCCATATATTGCCACAAATCACTGTAGACCTCCCACGAGTGCAAATATCTCAGGAGGTCATGAATAAGGTTAAAATTATTACACTGGCTGATCCAACCTTCCACCTCCCTGGTGGCATTGACGTGCTTATTGGTGGAGCGCTATTTCCACATATTCTTACTCACGAGACCTACTCTCTTGGTCTCAATTTACCTCACGCCCTGGGCACCTGTTTTGGTTTCGTGCTGATGGGGACGGCTCCCTGCACACCATCGACGCAGTCTGTCTCTACTATGGCTGTCTCTCTTCTCTCGACTGCTGAGGTGGACCTCCACGCCTCTCTGCAGCGTTTCTGGACACAAGAGGAACTGCCTGCTCCCAGTAAAATGTCTGCAGAGGAAACTCAATGCGATGAATATTTTTCTACCACGCACTCCAGGGACCGTGAGGGTCGATATATGGTCCGCCTCCCTTTCAAGAACACCAGTACTCATCTGGGAAGTTCCAAAGTTCATGCTGAAAGTAGACTCTATTCACTCGAGCGCAAGCTCCACGCTCCCACTAATGTGGAGTATTATAATTTATATTCTGATTTTATACATGAATATCTCTCTCTAGGCCATATGCAGGGCTGCCCTACTCCTGACTTAAGCACTCCCCACTACTTTCTGCCACACCACGGTGTTTTTAAGGCACAAAGTAGCACCACAAAACTACGCGTCGTTTTTGACGCCAGTGCCAAAACCAGTTCCGGACTCTCTCTCAACGACACTCTGTTGACCGGACCTAAACTGCAAAATAATATTTGTGACATTCTTCTGCGCTTCCGCCTTCAGAACTTAGTGTTCTCTTGTGACATCAGACAGATGTACCGGCAAATCAAGGTGCATCCTGACGATCAACATTTCCAACTGATCTTATGGCGTGATCACCCTACCGACTTGATGTCCACGTTCAAGCTCACGACAGTTACCTACGGCCTGAACTGTTCACCCTACTTGGCCATCAAAACGCTACATCAATTGGCAGAAGACGAAGGTCACCGCTACCCCCATGCTGCTGAGATTCTCAAACACCAGAGCTACGTCGACGACCTGATCTGCGGAACTGAGACTGAAGAACTCGCCGCTGAACTTCAAGATCAACTCATCAAATTTCTTTGGCTCGGTGGCTTTGAGCTCCGGAAGTGGGTCTCGAACTCTCCGAGACTTCTGCAACACCTTCCTGAAGATCATCGGGAAATCCCAGTTTTTCTGCAACCCTCTCAGGAGCCTCATTTCTCTATTTTGGGCCTTAAATGGACCCCTCTGACTGACACTTTTACGTTTAATTTTAATTTTTCTTGTGAAAACCCCACTAAGCGTAAAGTTTTAAGTCTCATTTCTCAAGTCTATGACCCCTGTGGTTTTTTAGCGCCTTGTATAATGCTCGCAAAAAATATCATGCAACTCGTATGGATTTCTGGCATAGACTGGGATGATCCGCTCCCTCCAGAAATATACCAAAAATGGCACGCCTTTTTATTTGAACTTAAGCACGTTGCCACTATTACAATTCCTCGTGCTATCCCCTACTCCCTCCTCTCAAAAGAGTGACGCTGCCCCGACTGGAGCTATGCGCAGCTCATCTCCTGGCCCAACTTGTGAAATATTGTGTTACTCAATTAGCTCCCACCCGCAAGTTTGGTTCTATTGTTTGCTGGTGTGACTCTACTGTGACCCTCGCGTGGATCAAAACACCTTCTTATCGCCTCAAAACCTATGTGGCTAATCGTGTGGCGCAAACTCAAGAGCTTGTGGCTGTGGAATGCTGGCGCTACATACCCAGTGCTTCCAATCCTGCTGACTGCGCCTCCCGTGGGATCCTTCCCTCTCAATTAGTGGATCATCCCCTTTGGTGTCATGGACTCGACTGGTTGCGTCTCCCCTCCTCGGCCTGGCCAGATCCTGATTCCAGCCTGGACTCGGTCTCTCTGGAGGAGCTAGGGGAGCTGAAGCATTCCACTCCTATCATTGCCTTGGCCACAGCACCGCCTACGTGGGACCTCCTCATCCAGTACTCTTCCTGGAGGAAATTGTTGCACGTGATGGCCTACGTCTTGCGTTTTATCCACAACTGTCGTTCACCAAACCGCCACTTCGGACCTCTCTCCAAGACAGAACGGGACACCGCCCAGCTGCGAATTTTCAAGACCGTGCAAGAGGAAGCTTTCACTGAAGATCTGGCTCTACTGCGGGACCGAAAGACGTGTTCTACCAGACTTCAACGCCTCGCCCCATTCCAGGGTCCGGATGGACTTCTCCGCGTCGGCGGCAGACTGCGCCACGCTGACCTCCCGCCGAACATGTCTCACCCGTGCATCCTGCCCAAGAAGCACCCTGTCGTGGACCTCCTAATTGACCATGTCCATGTCAAATATCTCCAGACTCTTCAGCAGCGCCTCAAGTGGAGCACTCCTTCCCGCAACCTCCAACCTGGAGACCTCGTCCTGGTGCATCAGGATACTCCCGCTCTCTCATGGCCCCTTGCACGGGTCACTGATGTCACTTCAGGACAAGATGGTACAGTTCGAGTGGTACATCTCAAGACCTCAAGTGGAACTCTCACTCGTTCAGCAGTGAAGGTGTTTCTCTTACCTCACCTCTACAATTAATTAACTGTCTCTCTACCACCGCCTATAACCTTTGTAATTTGAGCCTGTGTTGCTCTTTCTCTCATTGAATCCCAAGGTGATTCAAGGCGGCCGGTATGTTAAGTATTTATTGCATTAAATAACTTGTTTTTTATTGCCTAATATGAAAAGGCTACTTTTATTGAATAATTATGTATATATTTTTTGTGCAACTTATATTCTATATTTGCCTTTATTTACTAAACTGTATATACTAGATTAATTCCATATCTCTTTCTGCGGCCTGGTGCCTACAATACCATTCCTTACTGGATTAAAATATTCACGTACAGTGACAGACCAATGAACCATTGTTTCCCGAATCAGCTGTTTACTGTAAACTCACCAACCAATCACAACGGTTGACTTATCAATTGCCCACCTTGCAAGCGTAGGCACGCTTGCTCGTTATACTCTCGGTCCCGCCTGGGGCACTTATGTACTCTCTAGCTACTGCTTACCATACTTACTCTCTCCCCCATGTGTTACTCTCTCACTTAAAATATTAGTTTATTTCTATTTGTTGTACATTTACATTAACATTAAAGTCAGTGCTCTGGATTGGCAATCTCTACCAGAACGTCTCTGCTCCCGGACACCCGCGTCTACCGTGCTCTACAGGACTGGCCACAGTGTTATGAACTATTCGTTTGCGGTCGTATTGTGCGTGAGTGAATCCGTGAAGGACATCTTCCGTCTTCACGCCTGCCTACAAGACTGCTGCAGCCTATTTCCACACTTACTGATCACAACCTGGCCCTCAACAACAGCAGACTACGGTTAGGTACCTCTCATGAAAACAAAGGTAACTGTTTAATTTCTAAACTTTATTTGAATATGCACTGTTCATAAACTCATTATGTGTAACCTGGTGAACTCTTGTTAAAATCAGTGTGTTCGGCGTCTTCACTGCCTAGTGTGAAGTGGTCCTTCTTAATCGAGCCTCTAAAATATTATTTCACGGTTCTCATAACCAAAATCCATTCTTTTCATGGTCCTTATCGAGCCGGATAATAAGAACTTTAGTCCATTGGTGAATATCAGTGCAATCTCAACTCTTATAAGCTATATACAGTGCATATTTCAAAGTGTGGTTTCAGGTTCTTTCACGATTGCAAAGTCCGTGCATATCGATTTTCCAGTCCCCTCTCCAGTCATATCAGCTGTGATCATATCAGCTGTAACGTCTGATCATATCAGCTGTGGTGCTCTGTCGACTGCATTGTTTTGTTGACAAACAAGCTTTCAGACTGTTACAGCACAGGTGAACTGATTACTGTGTTTAATGGTTACCGCTTCTCAATACTTGTTGGTTATCAGTCCTACTTGTAATACTCATTATTCTTAGAAGCAGGTTACGCGAACTTAAATATAAACAATCTTGGTTATTGACACTTTACCTTGAGCAGGACTTGCACCCTTATTGCAAAATTAAATGTTTATTTTGTCAACACTATATTCTAGTCTCAGCTTAAAAAGGAAAAAAGCTACTTACTGCTCACAATTGTTTATTATAATTTCTATTTGAACATAGCTCACGCATATGTATGCATGGTTTATGGTTACTGTCACAACACTACCATACTGACAGTTTACATGTAGTACGTGCGCATAATGTTTCCAGAGCCTCTGCTACATTATAGCTGAACTTAGCTCAACAGTAACCTTTATTGTTGTTTATTATTTAATAAAAACTTGTCTTGTTTACGTTTTGCCATAATAACAGTGTATTTTATTTTCTCAAAACAAAACTATACTATAGGCCTATACGAGCCTACTCTACTTATTGCATTATTATTGAGTTTTTACCTCAAAAAACTAAACAATTGGTACCTGAAGATGAAATCAATGATTTCGAAATGTACATAGTAAAAAAAATAAAAGTTTACAAAAAGTGTTAAAAGGTTTATTTATATTGTATCATAAATATTTTTAAATTGTGTTTCATTGTATTATATTGTTTAGATACTTCTTATTTCTTGGGGAAAATAATTCAGAGGAAAATAATTTAGTTTCTATTTTTATCACTGTCTCAATTCAAGAGGACAATATTTTGTTTACTTTTCACCTTTGAAGTATTACTGAAATTGATTAATTTTCTACAAACACTTTCAACATGGCGATGTCTCTTAAAGTGGCCAATGCAAAGCGAGAACACCTCTTTTCTCAGATACAAAGTATATATGATTTAACTAAGAAGACTTCCGATCCAAATATACTTCAGCAGTTGCTTGTCAGAGCTAAATCTATTCAGAGACTTAGACAGGAATTTTCAGCAATATTAGACTTGTGCCACGAGTTGGAATTAAAAGTAGATTCCGACTATACACCTAACTATTCCGCATTAGCGAGCGTGGACGAGTTAGTTGATTACGTTTCTGCTAACGTGCTTATGATTGAGACCAAGAGACAAGCTAAAGCTAATAAAAGCGAAACTATTCCGCCTGCCTCCCCTCAAGTCAACGTCCGGCTACCGAAATTGGAATTAAAAACTTTCGACGGAGCTGCCTTGGACTTCTGTACGTTCATCAACGTTTATGAACAAGCCGTACACAACAATGCGCACTTAAGCGATGTAATGAAATTTCAATATCTCTTGAGCGTGCTTTCAGGCGAACCACTCTCTCTGATAAAGTCGCTAAATATAACTGAGCAAAATTATGCAATCGCTTATCAGCTGCTGAAGGATCGCTACCATAATACTAGGCGTTTACTCACACTACATTTAAATCAAATACTAGACCTTCCTGTCATCTCCAGCACATCTGTGAAGAATATCCGTGCTTTCCTTAATCTTTTTCACGAACATACGCAATCACTTAAAGCACTAAACAATGACATCACTAGTAACAACCCACTTCTCTCAGCCTTGTTATTACGCAAGATTGATAATCGGATGGTCGCCCGCCTAGAACAGTTTCGAAAAAAGGAAGAGCTTCATACTTTGCCCTCGGTTGAACAAATAATTGAGTTTCTCAACCTGGAATGCAGCCACATTAAGGACAGTAGTCTACATGACAATATTGTGGACCCCAAGAACGCTTCAAGTTCTTATTTTGGGTCAAAACCCGGATTTGATAAGCCCAAATCGTCTCTTAAAAACGTGAGCTTGTCAGCGGCTTCCTCTCCACCCTCCTCGGCCTATAAACAAGGCCCATCATGTTTTTATTGCCATCAGAGCGGTCATAAAATTTATGGCTGTCCCAGCTTCGGCCAAAAGACACCTCAAGAACGGCACGGGATTATTAAACAGCACAACCGCTGTTCTTCTTGTTTGGGGACGCACAGATTAAGTGAATGTCAGTCTAAATTCACGTGTCGAACATGTCGTGGTCGTCATCATACCTTGCTACACTTCACTGATCGGCCAACACGGTCCAGTGTTAGTACGTCGGACCGCGTTCGTACCGTTTTGGAGAACGGCCGTGACGGCGGCCGGCCTGCAACACCTACACCTGCTGTCCGCCCTCCGCCTGCGACCACAGCGCTCTCACCTCCTAGCCCGGCCGAACACACCACACTACACGCTCATGGCACACTGCATCAAGACCTCGCCCCTAGTACCACGGTTCTTCTGGGTACTTCTCTTGTCAAGCTCACCGCCTCTAACGGACAAGCTTATGTCTTTCGTGCCTTAATTGATTCAGGAAGCATGCTAAATTGTATTAGCGAGAAAGCCTCCCAACTGTTGGGTACACAGCGCCGTCCGGCCACTATTAATGTCGCCGGCCTTTCTCAAACCTCTGCTCACACACGCGGATTTTTAACTCTGGGCGTGGAAACTCTTGCTGGCCACCCAGTTGCCGCCCCGCACTCGTTCCATATATTGCCACAAATCACTGTAGACCTCCCACGAGTGCAAATATCTCAGGAGGTCATGAATAAGGTTAAAATTATTACACTGGCTGATCCAACCTTCCACCTCCCTGGTGGCATTGACGTGCTTATTGGTGGAGCGCTATTTCCACATATTCTTACTCACGAGACCTACTCTCTTGGTCTCAATTTACCTCACGCCCTGGGCACCTGTTTTGGTTTCGTGCTGATGGGGACGGCTCCCTGCACACCATCGACGCAGTCTGTCTCTACTATGGCTGTCTCTCTTCTCTCGACTGCTGAGGTGGACCTCCACGCCTCTCTGCAGCGTTTCTGGACACAAGAGGAACTGCCTGCTCCCAGTAAAATGTCTGCAGAGGAAACTCAATGCGATGAATATTTTTCTACCACGCACTCCAGGGACCGTGAGGGTCGATATATGGTCCGCCTCCCTTTCAAGAACACCAGTACTCATCTGGGAAGTTCCAAAGTTCATGCTGAAAGTAGACTCTATTCACTCGAGCGCAAGCTCCACGCTCCCACTAATGTGGAGTATTATAATTTATATTCTGATTTTATACATGAATATCTCTCTCTAGGCCATATGCAGGGCTGCCCTACTCCTGACTTAAGCACTCCCCACTACTTTCTGCCACACCACGGTGTTTTTAAGGCACAAAGTAGCACCACAAAACTACGCGTCGTTTTTGACGCCAGTGCCAAAACCAGTTCCGGACTCTCTCTCAACGACACTCTGTTGACCGGACCTAAACTGCAAAATAATATTTGTGACATTCTTCTGCGCTTCCGCCTTCAGAACTTAGTGTTCTCTTGTGACATCAGACAGATGTACCGGCAAATCAAGGTGCATCCTGACGATCAACATTTCCAACTGATCTTATGGCGTGATCACCCTACCGACTTGATGTCCACGTTCAAGCTCACGACAGTTACCTACGGCCTGAACTGTTCACCCTACTTGGCCATCAAAACGCTACATCAATTGGCAGAAGACGAAGGTCACCGCTACCCCCATGCTGCTGAGATTCTCAAACACCAGAGCTACGTCGACGACCTGATCTGCGGAACTGAGACTGAAGAACTCGCCGCTGAACTTCAAGATCAACTCATCAAATTTCTTTGGCTCGGTGGCTTTGAGCTCCGGAAGTGGGTCTCGAACTCTCCGAGACTTCTGCAACACCTTCCTGAAGATCATCGGGAAATCCCAGTTTTTCTGCAACCCTCTCAGGAGCCTCATTTCTCTATTTTGGGCCTTAAATGGACCCCTCTGACTGACACTTTTACGTTTAATTTTAATTTTTCTTGTGAAAACCCCACTAAGCGTAAAGTTTTAAGTCTCATTTCTCAAGTCTATGACCCCTGTGGTTTTTTAGCGCCTTGTATAATGCTCGCAAAAAATATCATGCAACTCGTATGGATTTCTGGCATAGACTGGGATGATCCGCTCCCTCCAGAAATATACCAAAAATGGCACGCCTTTTTATTTGAACTTAAGCACGTTGCCACTATTACAATTCCTCGTGCTATCCCCTACTCCCTCCTCTCAAAAGAGTGACGCTGCCCCGACTGGAGCTATGCGCAGCTCATCTCCTGGCCCAACTTGTGAAATATTGTGTTACTCAATTAGCTCCCACCCGCAAGTTTGGTTCTATTGTTTGCTGGTGTGACTCTACTGTGACCCTCGCGTGGATCAAAACACCTTCTTATCGCCTCAAAACCTATGTGGCTAATCGTGTGGCGCAAACTCAAGAGCTTGTGGCTGTGGAATGCTGGCGCTACATACCCAGTGCTTCCAATCCTGCTGACTGCGCCTCCCGTGGGATCCTTCCCTCTCAATTAGTGGATCATCCCCTTTGGTGTCATGGACTCGACTGGTTGCGTCTCCCCTCCTCGGCCTGGCCAGATCCTGATTCCAGCCTGGACTCGGTCTCTCTGGAGGAGCTAGGGGAGCTGAAGCATTCCACTCCTATCATTGCCTTGGCCACAGCACCGCCTACGTGGGACCTCCTCATCCAGTACTCTTCCTGGAGGAAATTGTTGCACGTGATGGCCTACGTCTTGCGTTTTATCCACAACTGTCGTTCACCAAACCGCCACTTCGGACCTCTCTCCAAGACAGAACGGGACACCGCCCAGCTGCGAATTTTCAAGACCGTGCAAGAGGAAGCTTTCACTGAAGATCTGGCTCTACTGCGGGACCGAAAGACGTGTTCTACCAGACTTCAACGCCTCGCCCCATTCCAGGGTCCGGATGGACTTCTCCGCGTCGGCGGCAGACTGCGCCACGCTGACCTCCCGCCGAACATGTCTCACCCGTGCATCCTGCCCAAGAAGCACCCTGTCGTGGACCTCCTAATTGACCATGTCCATGTCAAATATCTCCAGACTCTTCAGCAGCGCCTCAAGTGGAGCACTCCTTCCCGCAACCTCCAACCTGGAGACCTCGTCCTGGTGCATCAGGATACTCCCGCTCTCTCATGGCCCCTTGCACGGGTCACTGATGTCACTTCAGGACAAGATGGTACAGTTCGAGTGGTACATCTCAAGACCTCAAGTGGAACTCTCACTCGTTCAGCAGTGAAGGTGTTTCTCTTACCTCACCTCTACAATTAATTAACTGTCTCTCTACCACCGCCTATAACCTTTGTAATTTGAGCCTGTGTTGCTCTTTCTCTCATTGAATCCCAAGGTGATTCAAGGCGGCCGGTATGTTAAGTATTTATTGCATTAAATAACTTGTTTTTTATTGCCTAATATGAAAAGGCTACTTTTATTGAATAATTATGTATATATTTTTTGTGCAACTTATATTCTATATTTGCCTTTATTTACTAAACTGTATATACTAGATTAATTCCATATCTCTTTCTGCGGCCTGGTGCCTACAATACCATTCCTTACTGGATTAAAATATTCACGTACAGTGACAGACCAATGAACCATTGTTTCCCGAATCAGCTGTTTACTGTAAACTCACCAACCAATCACAACGGTTGACTTATCAATTGCCCACCTTGCAAGCGTAGGCACGCTTGCTCGTTATACTCTCGGTCCCGCCTGGGGCACTTATGTACTCTCTAGCTACTGCTTACCATACTTACTCTCTCCCCCATGTGTTACTCTCTCACTTAAAATATTAGTTTATTTCTATTTGTTGTACATTTACATTAACATTAAAGTCAGTGCTCTGGATTGGCAATCTCTACCAGAACGTCTCTGCTCCCGGACACCCGCGTCTACCGTGCTCTACAGGACTGGCCACAGTGTTATGAACTATTCGTTTGCGGTCGTATTGTGCGTGAGTGAATCCGTGAAGGACATCTTCCGTCTTCACGCCTGCCTACAAGACTGCTGCAGCCTATTTCCACACTTACTGATCACAACCTGGCCCTCAACAACAGCAGACTACGGTTAGGTACCTCTCATGAAAACAAAGGTAACTGTTTAATTTCTAAACTTTATTTGAATATGCACTGTTCATAAACTCATTATGTGTAACCTGGTGAACTCTTGTTAAAATCAGTGTGTTCGGCGTCTTCACTGCCTAGTGTGAAGTGGTCCTTCTTAATCGAGCCTCTAAAATATTATTTCACGGTTCTCATAACCAAAATCCATTCTTTTCACTGATATTTAAATGAGAGAGTAACACATGGGGGAGAGAGTAAGTATGGTCAGCAGTGGCTAGAGAGTACATAAGTGCCCCAGGCGGGACCGGGAGTATAACGAGCAAGCGTGCCTACGCTTGCAAGGTGGGCAATTGATCCTTGATAAGTCAACCGTTGTGATTGGTTGGTGAGTTGTACAGTAAACAGCTGATTCGGGAAACAATGGTTCATTGGTCTGTCACTGTACGTGAATATTTTAATCCAGTAAGGAATGGTATTGTAGGCGCTAGGCCGCAGAAAGAGATATAGGATTAATGTAGTATATACAGTTTAGTAAATAAAGGCAAATATAGAGTATAAATTTCCCAAAAAATATATACATAATTATTATTCAATAAAAGTAGCCTTTTCATATTAGGCAATAAAAAACAAGTTATTTAACGCAATAAATACTTAACAGTTCTGTTTAATTATTTTTAATTATAAGCATTGTTTCTTGGATTGGAACATTTGTGTATAAATTTGTTATATCGAAGGATACAAACTTACTGTTGTTTGGTATATCTATATAATTAATTTTGTTTACTAGGTCAATGCTGTTTTTCAGTCTTATGTCAGTTTTAAATTTGTAATGTTCTTTAATTTTGCTGTCCAAGTATTTTGCTAAATTATAAGAAGGTGCATTTTGAAAATTTACTAATGGTCTTATTGGGTAGTTTTCTTTGTGAATTTTTGGCAAACCTTTGAGGATTGGTGCAGAAGGCTTCATCATCTTTAATTTCTGTTTTTTGTTATTCGGAATATGATTAATTTTGTTTATGCATTTCTTGATAACTTTTTGGAAAGATTCTGTAGGATCATTATTTAGTTTTGTAATATTGTTATTAGAAATAAAATTGTTTATTTTATCTGTATAATCTGTATATTGGACAAACCGGCCGATCATTCAAAATTAGATTTAATGAACACATAAAAGCATTGAAAACATCATCAAATTTAAAATATGCAGACCATTTAAATAACACCGGCCATACATACACTAACATCGAAAACAATCTTGAAATTTTACACACAAGCAAAAAAAGTCGCTTATTATCTACTTTAGAACATTTTGAAATTTACAAAAGTGCCAAAATTAATCATAATATATTATTAAATGACAAAGATTTTCTAACAAAAAATTTATTATTCGATAGACTTTTAAACAATATACAATGATCTCACATAAAATTAAATACAACAAATTTAGCCACCAAGGTAGTAAAAAACACATGACAAATTGATTTTAATTATTTATTTTTATAATTAACTTAACCTTATTTTGTACAAGATGGAATCAATGATTCCGAAATGTACATAGTAAGAAGAATAAAAGTTTAAAGTGTTAAAAGTTTATTGATATTATGTTATTTACAAAAGAATAGTGTGTCACTGACACACGCCTAGCATCGTTTTTGTAGCTTAGCAAAACAGCTGGCTAAGTTAGAGCTCCCCTAGACGTGACGTATCGCTGCGCGAGACCTGGGATTCTAGTGTGGCCTTGTCTTTGTACAGAGTGGCAGCTTACAGCCTAGCTATCTCATACATTACCCTCCAGTTGTACTGAGATTCCTGCCGTAACTTTCCGCCAGCACCAGTTCACTACACATGATGTCGCAGATTCCCGGGGAGCAACAGAACTGACGTGATGCACCGTTTCGGCATGATTCACATTTTTACTGCTTCTTCTGTAACACTTTTTCTGACCATACTGGATTTTTGCAAAATGTCTCATCATTATCCACAGTTATAATATTTTTTGGGCGTATTACGGTTATATTGATTTTTTATTGAAGCAGCAATCAATCATTTTACATTTCAGCAATAGTTTTTCTTATACCGTTTGAGTCAAAGATTCTAAGAATATAGTATTTGACAAACGATACATTGCTTTTTATCATTATAAGAAGAAGTTCATGAATAAAGAGATGGTATTATAGTAAATATACCGCGGTCTACATTATTGGTTTGCTGGGGACAGTTCTACCCAATACAAGGCGCTGAAGGTGTCCCAACATGGTATTCATACTACAAAAGCTATATGTAGACTTTTTATACTAAATACTACTAGTGGGATCCATATTCGAACTGTTACTATTACTCACATTTATGGTAACGATATAATTGTATAATGTATCCGTATTTCACCACGGTAATTCAGCGCTGAGTTTTATGAATTATTACTCAGCTCCGTTAAAGAAAAGAACATCAGAAGAAAACATAATTTTTTCCGTTGTATAAACTCAGCTCTTCATGTTTTATATAGCCTTTGCAACTATCCATCAGGTTCAGCTGGCTTTTCTATCCAAAGGTAACGTTACAAACTCTCGTTATAAGTGAAACTTGCAACTGACCGCTCTATTATTTATCTCTGTATTTTCGTATCTAGGATCCCAGTAAATGGCCTCATCTAAGCCGCAAGATACTACACCAACCGCACAATCCATCGTTACTTAGCTAGTTGAGTACTATAAAATACTTTATTTTGTAACTTATATAATTTTTTTCTTGGCTTCGTCTAACTTTCTTATAAGATCTTGGATGTAATGGATCAGGTTCTAATGCCTGTCAGATAGTTCCTTTATTCGTTCTAAAAGTTCATCTGTTGATGTGAACAATCTGATTCAATCTAAATCTCAAAAGAGTAGAGTTTCTACTGATTAATCATCTCAGACACAAGGGTGATGCTACAGTTGCTCATCGTGATATCGACCGATCTTCTCTGAGATAAAGGTACCGGTGAACATAGTCACATGATGCCGATCTTTGTGTTTACTGTTAGTTAAAGTTAGAGCAGTCTTCTGCTAAGAATTTCCTCTCGAAGTAAGAAATGTTCCCTCCCTATGTCTTCTTTTTTATGCCAAATCGAAATAAATTTTGTTTAATTCATCCTTCAACAGCTGCAGAGGTACCAACTGACTAGAAAGATGTACGACGTCAAGGATAATTAGACAGGGGAGAATTTAGATTGCGGTGCGGTTAATGAAGACATTACCAGATTATTTTAATCGGTTATTGTAGTAGTCTTACCAGTTTACCGCTGCCGGCTCAAATGGTGTGGAACTTCACTGAAGATCGACTCGGCTGACCAGCTACATGCAGCCGAGTTCCATGTCGCTGGTACTACTTACTACGCACATTAGATGCGCGGTGAAGTGTGCGGTTGATATTATCAAGAGAAACATAATTTACATTGTGTTTACCTCATACTTCACTTTGTTTGGCTAACCTCTAAAGAATCACAGAACTGTGTTACTCGTCAAAATACTATAATTATTTATTTTAGATTAAACAAAGTTGATAATTGTGTAACTGTATCTATTAAATGAGATTATACACCCTTAAATAGTTACGGATTTATAATAATGAAACACTTGATGATTTAATGAGACCAAACTATAACAACAGTTATGTACTCTGCCTCCCAGGCCACCAATAAATAAGAAAGGACTTACTTATTATAACTAACAGATCATCCTTACCTATTTTAGTATCATTTGTAGCTTTTCTCATGATTAAAACAGCGTTACCATGTAGCCTAATGCTCTCTAGAATGACCTGGTCCAGGTACTTCATGGCTTTAACGTCGGCAGAGGTAACGTCACGGTCCAGGTCTCCCATTACTTCCTGAATCTCCATGAACATCCTTTCCTAAACATGAGAGATAAAATGTAATTAGATCTACTGCGGCTGCTATGTCGTGGTGCAGTTCCCTAAGTACTTCTCGGATCTTCATTAATACCTCGTTCTAAACATGAGTTTAATCTAATATAGTTTAAACCTCGCGGCTAATTTATTTCATCTATACAGGGTGGCGCATATGTTAGTTTCCCTATAATTTGGAATATACAGTTATGTTTAGTTAGGTTGGTAACAATGTTCATTTGGCAGCAACACAGAGTAAGTAGATTGTTCCAGTGGCTAGTGTAAAGTGGCGCTCTTTGCATCTGTTATTTGTTTGTGTGTTTTTTAAAACGATTATAACCCAAGAACGAGTTTACATCCTTCAGTTGTGGTTGAAGCCTAATAAAAATACTGCTGTAATAAATGAAGAATTTAGTGGTAAATATCCAGTTTTTGAAAAACCCATTCGACGATATATGCGGAAGTTAAATATGAAATTTGAAAACACAGAATCGTTTTAAGTGGCCCCAAGTGTGATCACCACGATCAATTTGCAACGAAGAAAACCTGAAGACAGTTGCTCAAGCTTTTATAGCCAGTCCCGGTAAATTGATTCGTAAGGCATCTGCTGAACTACAAATATCAAGAAGAAGCGTGTAAAGAATGTTATACCAATTGCAATTTAACGCACACCGATCATATTTATTCCAAGCGCTTCACAAGAATCATTCCGATAAGCGATTGGAATTCAGTGAGACAGTAATTATCTGCTCAGGGGCTGATGCAAATTTCCTGCGATCAATTTTGTCGTGAGATGAGGCATGTAAATGGACGCGTTAATCGGCATAACTGCGTGTACTAGTCGGATCTTAATCCTCATAATGTAATCCAAGCAGAACTCGTGGTGTCTGGTGTTATGGTATGAAGATGTATTTCCAGTACTGCACTGATTGGTGCATATTTTCTTCAAGGAAATCTTAACTCAAAAAGATACTTACAGTAGCTGCAAAAAGTAGTAGGCCTAGTTCCCGAGCTCAGAAACAATCCTGTTTTCAATATTCATTCGCTCATCTGGCAACAATATGGAACCCCAGCTAACCTATAACTTCATAAATAAGAGTTCAGTTCCAAAACTAGTTAATTTATCACTGTGGTTAATTTTTTTTTTAATAAATATAATTCAAGGTTTTAAATAAAAAATCAAATAAATAATAGAATATTTGTGACAGCTCTATTGAAAGTTTTAAAATTTATACGTAATTCCTACAAGGATTTGATTTCAGGTCGGGAACAGTATTTGAACAAAGTTAATTGACTTACACAACGTTGCATACGCTTAGCGTTTATTTTATCTCCATATTATAATTTTTGTTAAAAAGTATTTTGATAAAATACTTAACAAAATTAAACCGCTTCAATAATTCAACATTTTCATAACTCACGCAGTATTACAATTTGTATTTATTTTACTACCGATTCATAAAAACCTTTTTCTACCTGTACCTTTTGACAAGGGGTCAAGGGATCGTTGTACTCACACTGCAGCACTTGAACGGATGTTTCGAGGTTTATACGTTATATCTGCTAAATAGTTTTCAGTAGATTCCATAAGACAGCTACAGAAAGAACAACATTATATAATTAGAACAAAGTCAGGTTACACCATTTCTAACTTAAGAATGGATTTAACGAATATAATGGTCTTTGCTTTATTGGGTACGTTTTCGCCCCGACTAGCAGAACAACGATTAAAGTATCCTAGGAGTGCACGGAAAAATAAGGTAAATAGAACAAGACTTTTATATAATAGTGCAAGAGCTTGTTAACTTTAGTCAACTGTTCTGTGTAAACATTGTTTTATGGTAGCACAATCATGTGTAAAATTAATTAAATCACTATTTTTAATTTGTTTACATTAATTTGGTCGCGAAAGCATAGAGTAAGTTTGATAACAACAACACTTTTCTTTTCAAACTTTTCTACAACCACTGTTGAGCAGGAGTAAGAAAAATATTTAGATAAGAAAACCACAAGTTTTAGTAAAAGTCTACTTTTAACCGTACACTTTGGTAAATATTGAGTATCCAGTGCTTGGTGAGTACTGTAATGCAGATATAAAAGAATTTACTGTATAACTTTAGCCGAAAGTTTAAAGACTGTTATAAACCGCATAGTTTATTTGATTTTTGACAGAAGTAGGCTTCTCACCCCTTTGTATGTACCTTGATCGAGGAAACAAAGCAACATTAACTAGAGCACAAAATATATTAAGTCTGGAATAAATTACGATTCCCGTAAGTATACACTTTAAGACATATTACCTTGATCGTAGAAATAAGGAAATCTCAACATTATCGTCGGACATAGAATTCACTCGAACGAGAAGTGCTCATACGAAGGCCTACGAAATTTTGTGCAAAACCGCGGGGAATTACTAGTTTTAACATGAAAAGTAATCGTGTATCTTTCAAAACCCTTACAGCATTTGTATTTTTTTATTAACTAAACTCCAAATTTTAAAACCTTTAACGGTTAACGGTTTATTTTAAAGGGGAATAAACTAATAGGGTTTAAGAATATATTTAAGAATTTCCTGCGTTCAAAATCACTGGTAACTGCTAGTAATTAAACATATTATCTCCTGTCGTTCCGGATCACTATTTGAATTAACGTTACACTTTGTCGCAGCGGGATATAGCGGTGAATAGCAATTGGAAGTTTGAATGAAACTAGACAAATTCCTTAACCGTTTTTCAACGAAGTGATGTTTGAGTGATATTTGCAACCTAACGTTAGCGGCATACCGTCGCTATTATGTAAGTTAGTATGTCTTTGTAGGCAGATAAATTTCGTTTAATGTTTGGTTTATATGCTAAGAGCCACTATTTAAGGTAATAAAATATTTTGTCTTCGTATAAGTATATTTTTAACGTAATTTGATATAACTATAAATGTGATACTTTACATATGAACAAAATGGTACTTATAGTTATTAATAGTGTTAATAAAACAATAAACCATCTATTTCAATTAACGTGTACTACGAGTAGCATGTCTACTGGCATATACAGTATTATACCAACAATGGTCCAAGATAAGGAATAACTAATACAAACTTACTGCAGATGTTTATGATTCATCAGGATAATGCCGAATTGATCAGATAGTAATATTGAAACAAATACCAATATGCCAATACAAATAGTCAATATGTGGAATTCGTTTAGGTATAATACCAATAAATAGTTGTTACGGATGTTGGCGTGGACTAACTGTCCTACCGTGCAGAAAAGTGATGTCAGCTACCCTCGCCAAAACTAGGCGTGGACCTACAGTCCTACAATCATAATCTCTCCCAGAGATGCTAAAGCTGCACTGCAGGTTTAATCTTTCTTTTTCCATTTAAAAAAATTCTCCCGTTTCTTACAGAGAAAGTATTATTTGATTTTGAAATGTATAAAAAAATACACCTGGGGTTGCATCCAGGTGAGTAAAATATATTGAAAATAAATCTGTGGAGCATTATAAAGTTATCAGAACGATTCCCATCTAATTTCTATATAAATACTATTTATACATAATATACATGAAGATGTGTGAAGCTGATAATAATGTACGATAAACACCTTGTATTACCTGTACTTCCGGATAGTGTCCAATTGTGAGAAGCAGAAAAGACAGAGCAGAAACAACTGTGTCAGTTGCCTAAAACAGAAGAAATATTTCCTGATAATTAAATAAATACTAATGTATTCTATGTGCTCATACCTAGTCAAGAATAGTTTTGTAGAATCCAGAATGTATTAAATTCACAAGGCTAATTTGCATAGTAATTGTTAGCTAGTTATATCTTAAAATAAAGCTTGCTATTCTGGAAAAATATACGCATTTGTCAGTAAGTTACAATTATTTTTGTGCGAATATAACTTATTACTAATTAAGAAATATATGATTATGATATAACTAGCATCGAGGGATTTTCTAAATATTAATACGCCTGTATTCATCCCAGATACCCTAAGAATTTCAGTGCAATCATTTGACTAGTTTACGTGTGAAAGCAAAATAAACAAAGGCACTTTCACATTTAAAATATTTTTGGGATGTTTCAAATAACTTTATACAATATAAAATAAACAGAATGGCGACTTTTTTGTAAAGATGGATTGGAGCGTCGTTGGAGGACCTCATTCTAATATCTATATCTTTTCTGGATTTCGAAATCATCTCATTAAAGTCAAAACAATAGTAGTGCTGTTGTCTAAAATTAATATTTTCAAATATTTAATTTTTTAAGTTTTTTATATAACTCTTTTTTATTTTTTTCAACAAGAGTAATAGTTTTGGCTTTAAAGATGCTTTGGATGTGAAAATTGCTACTTTTCTGATTTAGGCGGACGAATCGCAGGGCAGTACTCGCAAGGTCGTTAAGTGCTAACAGGCTGCCTGCTAGCCAAATCAGAAGGGCGGTCGGAGTCCACTCAGCAGCTATCAGTGACTAAGGTCTTCATTGTGAGCTATACCAGTATCTTCTTTCCCCTTAAGTGTAAACCACTCACTGTCTACTTGTAGTTCAAAGCTTTCGTGTCGCTCAAGATACTTTCATAAAGAGGTTTGTGAGAGAGGTCAGTATATAGAAGTTAAACTCAGCTCTGGGTAGTTTACAATATATGGTCTGTAAAGTTGTGGTTGTTTTCGAGACTGAAGTGAATTTATTTAGCCTATTAAAGTTTGAGTATGAACTATATATGTATATGTATATGTATATGTATATATATATATATATATATATATATACAGGGTGAGTTTTAAGACCCTTCCCCCCTATTTTTTTTAAACCGTATAAGTTAGGAGGTTTAAACTCCGTACATTTTCGTTAGACCTAAATATCTTGTTTTTCATGGGTTCATTGACTCTCCACCTCCAATGGGGGACGGTCCACGAGGAGTAAGCCGAGATTCTTAAATGTAAGCATAGGTTGATATGCACATCAAATTAAAGGTCTCTGTAAGTAGAATACAATGCCGCAAACCGGACCTCAAAAGGTTCATCCTAATGAAAATGACAGGGTGTTAAAATGTACAAAATAGTAATGTACTATTATCTGCGTTTTATCGCGCAACTTTTAAAAGTTCATTTCAAAACAATTTTTCTATTGCTGTTTATTCTTTAAAAGAAACTTTATTTTGTTGTGTTTAATGATTTTGAGGGATCACTGGAAGTCCGAGATCTAGGAGTTAACTAAAGGATTTAATAAGAAGTCGATCATGTGTTGTGTCGCCTTGTAAGTATTTTATTTAAAGAATTGTTGTCTTACAAAGGTTTTAGACCCATTTATTTTTATTTCAACAGCGATTCCGGTTCTAATATTGTACGATTCCGATAAACATACTATGAAGTACACCAATAAAATAATAAGTACACTTTATAAAAATAGTTTACAGTTTTTACTTTACCACACATTTCCAATTTTAAAAAAATTAGACATTTCAAACTCGTTTAAGTATTAGAAAAAAGCTAAATCCATAATATATACAAGTATTCGCAATTTATTGGTTTCCATAAATTATTCATTGTAACGAATTCAATCTTTTATATATATATATATATATATATATATACTCTAGACTCTTTAAATGTTATTTGCATTTTTAGTTTTATTATCGTTAATAATTTATTATTATTATTACTAAACAACTTGTAGATTTATAAATTGTATTCATTTTTGCTGGCCCGAACCTACGCAACTTCTTGATCAATCTGAGAATGTATTTTTTAAACTGCAAGGATATTTTAAAAATATTAAAACATGTAATGAAGATTTTTCTTTTGAAAAAAGTATTGGACATACTATTGAAAAGGTCATTTTTAGCAATTTGAATGTTTTGCTTTTTGTTTAATAACTATAAACGAGCATGTAAACATTCTTACGTTTATTTAATTTATATTATGTAATTTTATGCTCATGGTAAAAACATATGATATAATACATTGTACCGAATGACGATAACACATAGGGGTGGTGACTTCTGAAGTCGTAGTAATAAATACTCGAATTGCAAAGCTTACTTATAAGTTCAATTTATTTATGAAACTTACAAGCACCACTTTCAGTTTTTAAATTAAATGTATGCCTTGCCACGTTGCTGCCAATTAGAGTACAAGAACTAAAAATGTATATCTGATAGGTGGGCCTAAAATATCCAATGTTATATGGAATTATGCCTACGATGTTTTACTTGTAAAACATTGAGATTTTACTTCCTTTTGCAACGTGTAGACTCACAACCCGGGTGTCGGCGTCTTGGCACGAGACATTGAAGCTGTAGTCTAAGACCGGTTATTTCTAGTCGGTGATTACTAGAAGAGGAGTAGAAGTTAAGAAACTGTTAGCCATCTACTCAAATAATACGTGAGATACGTGAGACACGTGAGATACGTCAGATCCGTGAGCTCGCCTAAAACAAATTCGCGACGGTATTAGCCATTTAATGATACAAAAAACTTATTACAACAACGTGCTCGTCAGAAGGACGACGCTACAACTTGTATCTATTTCAATCAAGCAAATAAAAGATCTTCAAGGGTAAGTTACTTTAATATTTACAACTTTACTTTACGTTACATTCACTTTTATATGTTTGGCATCAAAGGGCTAATTTAATAATACGAAAAGAAGGCGCGCGAGGTCTAATCTGTCACGTAGTTGGGCTGCTACAAAGGGTTAGAATAAAATATTCATACGCGTGCCAATTAGGTAGTTACTCCGCCGATAATTTAGTTCCGGAACATTGGATAAAAAAATAATATTAAAGTATACTGGCTGACTAGGTTGTGAAATTTACATTATATAAAATCGAATTAACTAATTAACGGTACAACATTACGCACGAGTCATTTTAAAAGTATATTTCAACTATACTACTAACAGGTCTATCTTATTTTAATAATTATTTAAAGTTTATAATGCATATTTACTATTTTTTTTTACATCTTCATTCATCATTGAATAAATTTCTTGCTAATTTTATTTACTTTAATGGACCACGCACGGTTCATAATAAATTTCAGCAACATTACTTAATTGTACAACCAATTCTAATATTTATACTTACACCTGGTATCATAGTTATAAGTTCATCCATCCAATCATGGTCATCTGATACCATTGGCAAATTTTCAAACATTACATCCACTAAGTTTAAGCCTGATAAGCCTGAAAATCAAACATCAAATATGACCAAATGTTCATATTTAGATCTAAATATAATAAATGTAATTGCTTTGATACAACATTGAATTATTCATTTTTATTATTATCAAATTTTAATACTATCAAACTTTCTTAGAACAAATAGGTAAATCATGATATCATTAAACAATAATGTTAATTTGTTTTGAAGTAATTACGTAAGTTATAGAAAATACAAAGAAAACTGCTTATTACATAAAAGCAATAAAAACTTTTAATCACAGCAAGAAACGTCCTTCCTGTAAGAGTTATATTAAATTGAAATTTTAAATTTAGTATTATATTTATGTACTTTTATTAAAATATTGATATCTCCTAATAAGAGTGTTCAGAAATTGACACACAAGAGGTGTTTTGGGCCAGAAATTATAAAGTATATTGCGATGTATGTGTATTCTTTTGTACCGTATGACGATAACACATGGGGGTGGTGACTTCTGAGGTCGTAGTAATAAATATTCGAATTGCAAAGTTTACTTATAAGTCCAATTTAATTTACTAAACTTACAAGCACCACTTTTAGATGTTAAAGGAAATGTATGTAATGCCACGTTGCTGCCAATTAGAACATAAGAACTAAAAATGTATATCTTATAGGTGGGCCTAAAATATCCAATGTTCTCTGAAATTATGCCTACGATGTTTTACTTTATAAGACATTAAGATTTTACTTCCTTCCGCAATGTATAGACTCACAACCCGGGTGTCGGCGTCTTGGCACGAGAAAATGGCGCTGTAGTCTAAGAAGGGTTATTTCTAGTCGGTGGTTACTAGAAGATGAGTAGAAGTTAAGAAACTGGTAGCCATCTACTCAAATAATATGTGCCCTGTGAGCCGTGAGACACGTGGGACACGTAAACTCGCGCACAAAGCGCGCGAGGTCTGCTCGGTTACATAGTTGGGCTGCTACCAAGGGTTAGAAGAAAATATTCAGACGCGTGCCAATTAGGTAGTTACTCCGCCCAATAATTTAGTTCCGGAACATTGGATAAAAATAATATTAAATTATACTGGCTGACTAGGTTGCGAAAATTACATTATATGAAATTTAATTAATCAATTAACGGTACACTTTTAAATAAGTAAATTAAAATAAAACCATAATCATCTTTGATTAATAAATGAATGGTGAAGTAATGTTCTGTCTATATATTTATATGTAAATGAAACATATATTAAATATGTGTAGCCAGATTGCACATTCGACATCCGCTCAACCCAGAGAATTTTGTATAAAAAAGGACAATAATATTTACCCTATCATCTTTGTGTTATTAACACTTAAAGTATTGTGCTAACTAGATCCAAAGTTGGGCGACAGTATGTCTATTCTCACATACAATAAGCAGAAACCAGGACATCAACAAAAGGAACAATTGTTTCTTCCAAAGGAACAAAACAGTAATACATTTTTTAGATTGTTAGTAAATATGTATAATAACAAGAAAATATGTACTTACGTTCGCTGTTCTGATTTGCGCCTGGAATCACTCCCTTTTTAATAGTGGCTCCTTCTTTCCATTCCTTTAACAATCATTTATGTTTTATAGTGCTAAAATCTCACACATAAAACACACACACACACATAAATATATATATAGGAGTACAAGAACACTTCGTACCTTAATGATTACAACATAATGTCGTTCTCAAAAAAGGATATAAAAATAGTGTATACAAACCAAGAATAAATGTAAACGTACAATTAATGTATGTTGTTTCTAAATTGTCCAATTCGATTTTGGTAGAATCTTCTGATACTTTACAAATTCCTTTTAATTAGTAATATTTCGTTATGAGCGAATACGTATTGTGAAACCAATTTGTTGTCTTTTCTGTTGGAGAACGATTGTTATTAAAACTTAATAGGTAAGGGATTTGTCGAAACCAATATAGTCTTAGAGATAAAATTTTGAATTACAGCTGGTGAATTACATTATTTGATTTACAGTTAATGTTATTTAAATCGGATATGTTTTATTAGTTGCGCTACTCGTAAAAGTTTTAGATAGGATTAGAATTTTGCATGTAGGGCTATCTTGTCTTCGCAAGAAAAAACCTAAATACTTTTTATTAGCATCTGAATTTGGAATTTGGTTAGACAATAGTGTAGGTCTTACAAAAAGGTGCTTCAGATTAGGGGCTTTACTAAAAATAATTCTCTGGTGTTTTGAAAACATATTGTGTGTCAAGGGAGATGATTCCAAAATGTTATCAACCGTTTGTAATATATCGCTTAGTTTTATGTAGCCCAGGGAAGTAGTAAGTAATAAATTTGGGATCATTGTATGATTATTCTGGTTGATGCTGTTGTTTTTATTACTTATAGACCTGTAAATTTGATTTCTAATAATCGTTGTAGGGTAGCTCCAAGCAGTAAATGCTCTAGATAATATTTCAATATAGTGATGTTAATCCGAACTGTTTGAACATAAATGTTTTCCTCGGATTGATAGACTTTTTGGTATGGAATATTTTATGTGAACATGATGGCAACTGTTGTAATGTAGTTAATACATTGTATTAGTTTCTTTGACAAGAAACTTTGTTAATACTTTGTTGTACATATACATACTTGTATATAAAAATGTAAATAATAATGTAAATCAATATAAGTATAGGGGTATTAAATAAGCTACTTTTGGCTATGGATTGCTATTTGAGACCAACAAATGTGTAAGAAAGCAAAATAAGAATGTTTCAAAATTTTGATAAATACAAGCTTAAGTATAAAACAAATAAGTTTGGAGTTAGTGTCAAAAACTATATTATATATATATGTATATATATATATATATATATATATATATATATATATATCCATAAAATTGTATAAATGGCAATTGCCTTATTTAATTTCAATAAACATTGAAACGCAAAAAGTACTCGCTCCGCCGGTAGTCGAACCCGGATCTCTCACTTGCCGGGTGAATGTGCTACCATTACACCACAGAGCGCTTACTTTTTCCGATTCCATTATTTTGTATTTGGCCGTATCTTTCGCCGGTCTTTCGATCATATGTTAGTTTGCTTATTTAAACGCATATGTGACAGATACGGCCAAATACAAAAAATTGAATCGGAAAAAGTAAGCGCTCTATATATATATATATATATATATACATTTATATATATATACATTTATATATATATATATACATATATATATATATAATATATATATATATATATATATATATATATATAAGTAGATAGTAATATGGGGTTCCTGGCGCACTTTCGGAGCCGACCGAAAAGCAATGTAAAATACTGTTCAATGTACCATAAAGGAAGCTGAGAAATAACACAGCAAATCTCAATGAAAAATTAACCGAATCTACAGTCGTTCGTCTCCAAAAGCGATCGGTACATTACTATCTACTCTGTGGAATGAAAAATTAACCAAATCTACAGCTGTTTGCTTCTACTTTCTTAAGCTGTGCTTTGTAAAATGTTGTCAAATCTGCTACGAATAAAGGATTTATCTTAATAAAATTTAATCAATTTAAAACATTTTTACTAAAAACATACTTTAATAAAAAACTTTTCTACTAAATAGTCACCAAACAACATGAACTCACCAAAGTCTCTACAATTTCTAGCATTAAAACAGTGCAACAAAGATGAATTCAGTGAATTGCCGGTTTATTCTCAACAACAGTTGATACCGTCTTTAATTGAAACAGAATTAAAAGAACTTGTAGAGTCTTTTGCAGAAAGAACGTCTAATGGAGTGTTTTACTATCGGCAAAAAACGAAAAAAATAAGGGATTATATATTTAATATAATTACGAAAGATATTGAAAAGAAAGTAAAAAATAAACAAACAGAGAGTTTTCATCGTTTTTTATGACATTTTTCCCATATTATACGTTCTTTCAAGATAATCAAGACTTAATTGATGAATTTCTTAGGAATTTTTGTGAGTATCAAGATTTATCAACACAATTCATTAAAGAGCATTATAGAATTTTTCTTATAGAATATAGCCACATTTTGTGTGAAACAAAAGGTATTACTGTAGATAATATTCCATGTGATTCCTATGAAGAAAGACACCAACTATGGTTATCAAAACAGTACTATGACGTGGGGAGGGACTGCAAGTTTTAGAGTTAAGACTTTATTCTACAAAGTTAATTGTTATAATTTCTTTATCTTTTATAGTCTTCTTTCCAGTAACAATCAAGTGTAATTTTTCATTTTTGTTTAATTCTTTAATCTTTTTTTCATCCAAAACAGTCAAAAATCTGTTCGAAAAAGAAAATGTTATAATAGTAAACGGGAACACAATTTTTATTCTTAAAAATGACAGTCGAGGTGTGCTACTACAGACCGACCATCACGATAATCGCTTCGCCTGCGTCATATCCGTAGTGATATCACGCTGTGAGAGGTGCAATCGTTGGTTTACAAGCACCATTTAGTTAAATAAATTTTTCTATCTAAATGGAGCGCGATAAAATATCATGTCCGTTCTGCAAAATAGAAATTTTAAGAAAAAACTATGATCGCCATTATAATTCTAAAAGTCATGAAAAAAACAAGCAAATTTACAATAATGAACTAAATTATTTAAGACAGTGGGCTAGAGAAAATAAAATTGCCGATCACGAAAACATGTTTAATATTGAGAAATTACGTGAATTAAAGAGAAATTTCAAAGTTGAAAAGAAAAATCTCGACCTATTTAATGATGAAAAACTTCATTCAATAGCTGAAAAGTTGGCTATCGGTACTAACGATAAAACCAAGTCTGAAATGATCGAAGAAATTGATAAAACTCTTAAAGTAAAATCCGAAAATATCATTGATGTAGAAGTTTTATCCTCAATACACGGTCTTTTCAAGCAATACATTTTAACAAACTTGAACGACAATTCCATGTCAATTTACAAATATCTTTCAATTATGCGGTCAGAAATTAAAAGTTTAATCGAGAAATTTCAAGAAAATGTTAAAAATATGAAGGGCTATCTCTCTTTGGAATGTGAATACGAACGAACTTTAGTGAATGGTGAACCGCAAACATGTCTAATGTATTTTACTATCAAAGCAGACGAAATCTTTGACGTAAACGACTTTATTACTAAGCAATTTAATAAATTAACACATCGAGAACAAACGAATAATCCAAATAAAGGTTCCGGATGGACATTTAAAAGTTGTAAACAACTAGTTTTGAGCCTTAACAAACACGAAATGATGAATGCAGGATCATACATCGATTTACCAAAGAATATCAAAGATAAAAAAGCTTGTATAAATATAAAAAATAGAGATGATTTTTGCTTTATTTACTCAATAAGATGTGCTATTGAAAAACCAGAAAGAGACTGTGAACGTGTAAAGCAATACGAAAAATTTTTGAATGACGAAATATTTTCAGGTTTTGAGTATCCAATGTCTCTGAAAGATATACACATATTTGAAAAACGAAGCTACAATTCCAAGTATAAGTATCCAACAATGTCTATCAATGTCTACAGTTTTGATGAAAATATTAACATTGTTCCGTTACAAATTTCTGAAAAATATGACGCTGAAACAAACATTGATTTATTGTATGTTAAACAAGATGATAAATCTCATTATGTTTTGATAACCGATTTAAATAAGCTTGTTTCTTCGCAGTTGTCTAAACATAAAGAAAGAAAATTTTTGTGTAGAAGATGTTTAAGCCATTTTTACAAATCTGGAGATTTAACAGATCACTTAGAAATTTGTAAAAATCATGAAGTTTGTAAGCCAATTATGCCATTTCCAGGTCAAACAACTGAATTTACTAATTATCAAAAGAAATTTAACCATCCGTACGTAATTTATATGGACTTTGAGAGCATATTAGAAAAAATTCCGACATGCAAGAACAATCCACAAAGATCGACTACAACCAAGATTCAGAGGCACATTCCTTATGGTTTTACTCTATATTTAGTGTCGAATGTGACCAATCGCATGTACAAACCGATATGTTATCGTGCCAAAAATGAAGAAGATTTGAAAAACGTCCCGACAAAATTGTTTGAAGAACTCAATAAATTATCGAAATACATAGCGAAAAAATATAATTCTAAGAACATGAAACCTATGAAATTGACAGAAGAAGAAGAAATTTCGTATCAAAATTCAAACGTTTGTCATATCTGTGAATGGTCTGCTTATGATGTTGGGTCAATTCAGTATGGTTTTACTCCTGATAGTTGGAAAGATAAGAGTTATAATAAAGTGAGAGATCATTGTCATTTAACCGGCAAGTTTCGAGGCGCAGCTCATGCATGTTGCAATCTAAATTTGAAATTTCCTCAGAATATTCCCGTTTTCTGCCACAATATGTCAAATTACGATACTCATTTGTACATAAAAGAATTGGCTAAACAATATGGAAATGTTGATTTGATTGCAAACACCGATGAAAAATATATAAATTATTCTGTAAATTCTGGATATGGCTATGAATTCGAAGGTGATAAGCCAAGAAAATTCATCAAGTTTTCGTTTGTAGACACGTTCAGATTCATGGCCTCGTCTATAGAAAAGTTAGCTAAAAATCTAAAGAGAGAAGACTTCAAACATACAAATCATTTTATACAAGATGGACTGAATGAGATAATAGAAAGACAACCAAATGACGACGACGAGATTTTTAAAATTCTATCTGGAAAAGGAATATTTCCCTACGAATTTATCGACAGTATTGAAAAACTTGATTACACAGAAGAATTGAGAATTCAAGATTTCTATTCCCTTTTGACAGACGAGAGCATATCTGAGAAAGATTATCAACACTACTTAAATGTTTGGAACAAATTAAAAGAGAAAAATCTTGGAAATTACTCTGATTTGTACAATATCCAAGATGTTTTATTGCTTGCTGATATATTCGAAAATTTCAGAAACATTTGCCTTAATTGTTATAAACTCGATCCGGCACACTATCTAACAGCTCCCAGTCTCGCATGGGACGCAATGTTAAAATTAACGAAAATTGAGCTTCAGCTAATTAGTGATTATAATATGTATTTGATGATCGAAAAAGGTATTCGCGGAGGCATTTATCAATGTATTAAACGATATGTGAAAGCAAATAACAAATATTTAAAAGATTTTGATAAGACAAAGCCCGAAAACTATTTACTCTATCTCGATGCTAATAACCTTTATGGGTATGTGTTTATAACCTCATGCAAAGTTTACCATACGGCGATATCAAGTGGATGGATCCTAAAACGTATACAAAAGAAGAGTGGCAAGAAACAATTTTAGAACTCACTGGCGACGAAGATTATGGCTATATTCTCGAAGTCGATCTTGGATATCCAACAAATTTACACGAACATCACAAGGATTTACCTCTTGCTCCAGAACATTTTAAAAACAAACTTTGCACAACTCTACTGGATAAAACTGAATACGTTGTTCATTCGAGAAATTTGAAGTTCTATTTGGAACAAGGTATGATTTTGAAACATGTGAATAGAGTTATTGCATTCGATCAGAAGCCTTTTATGAAAGAGTACATTGATTTTAATACTAATATGAGGACCAAAGCTACAAGTGACTTTGAGAAGGATTTTTATAAGCTGATGAACAACTCAGTTTTTGGAAAAAGTATGGAAAATGTGCGAAATAGATGCGATATTAGACTAGGAAATGAAGAATTTTCAATGAAACAGGCCAAGAAAACGAACTTCAAAAGCTTCACTATCTTTGACGACAACTGTATAGCGAGTCACATGTATAAACAAAAGGTTAAATTTAACAAACCGATCTACATAGGATTTTCAGTTCTTGACCTATCAAAATTGCTAATGTACGAGTTTTATTACGATAAATTAAAGAGGTTTGATCCAGATTTGAATCTGTGTTACATGGATACAGACAGTTATTTTCTAGAATTGAAACGTGATCCTTTTAAAATTATTAAAGAAAATATAGATGACTTTGATACAAGTGATTATCCAAAAGATCATGAATGTTTCACTACTAAAAATAAGAAGGTAATAGGGAAATTCAAAGATGAGTTAAATAGCGAAGTTTTAGAAGAATTTTGTGGTTTAAGGTCTAAGATGTACTCGTACAAATATCTAGATAAAAACCCAGTTAGGTGTAAAGGAATTAAGAAAAGCGTTGTAAATAAAACAATAAATATCGAAAACTTGAAGAGATGTTTGTTCGAAGATAAAGAAGAATTTAGGGAGATGACAGTCATCAAAAGTTATAAACATGAGTTGTACACTGTTACCATAAACAAGCTGGCACTGAACGCTAAAGATGATAAGAGAATTGTCCTAGAAAATAAGATCGATACAGTACCGTATGGCTATAAAAATGAAGCAAAATCTGATATATTAGACGAATTAAATAAACTTGGAAACTTTGATATGTAAATGGAAGATGATTTAATTCACTGTCACAAGTGTAAAAAGAAAACGAAAAATATAGATTCAAAAATCGTTCAAACTCAAAATGGATTGTATAGAATTGCTGCAAAATGTTCAAAATGTAAGACAAACAAGAGTAAGTTTATAAAGAATCCAAATCCAAAACCTGTTAAGCAAGAATTGAAGACTAAAGATGAGATAGAGATTGAAGCTCGAGAAATTCATGCACCAGTACGAAAAAAGTTTAAAAAGAGAAAAATTATAACATTAGGAATTGACGATTTATGGGCAGCAGATTTAGTTATAATGTCTAACTATTCAGATCAAAATGATGGATTTAAGTATATGTTAAATGTTATTGATACTTTCTCAAAATATGCTTGGTCAAGAGCTATCAAAAGAAAAAACGGCAAGGATATTTCAAAAGCTTTCGAAGATATAGTAAAAGATGCCATAAGGATCAATCACAAACCTCCTAACCTACTTCATACAGATAAGGGTTTAGAGTTTAAAAATAAAGAATTTAACGATGTTTTGAGGAAATACAACATTAAGATTTATCATACTGAAAACGAAGAGAAATCAAGTATTGTAGAGAGATATAACAGAACTCAAAATGAAAGAATGAAGGTTCTTTTTGAGATTAATAAAAACTTTAAATGGATCGATATTCTTCAAGAAATCGTAAAGAAATATAACGATACTGTTCATAGCACAATCAAAATGAAGCCTAAAGACGTAGATAAAGATGCAGAAAAAGAGTTATTAGAGTCGGTTTTCAAGTATGTTCCACCTGAAATTCACACGAAAACTAAATTTAAAGTCAATGATCATGTAAGAATTGTTAGTAAAAAACAAACATTTTCGAACAAATATAAGAACAATTGGTCAAGAGAAATCTTTGTGATTTATCAAATTAATAACACAGATCCTGTAACTTATAGTATAAAAGATTTAAATAATGAAGAAATAACCGGAAAGTTTTATGAATATGAATTGAGAAAGTCAAAGCTGTAATTTTTTCTATATAAATGGAGTCTCAAAAGAAATGTACAAAGTGCAAAGAATTTAAAGATTTAAATGAATTTTATAAAGATAAAAATAGGAAAGATGGAATGCATTATAATTGCAAAGATTGTGAAAGGGAATATCATAAAGAATTATATGATAAAATAGAAAAATTAACTTTGGAAGATAAAGAATGTCTTAAATGTAAAGAAACTAAAAAAATTTCAGAGTTTAATAGTGATCACTATAGTAGAGATAAGAAAGACTCATATTGTAAAGATTGTGTAAAGAAGAATCACCATAGATTATATTATGAAGATACTCAATGTGAATGTGGAAGAACTATAAAATGGTTAAATAATTATCAAAAACATTTACAAACAAAATATCATAATTCAAGAGTTTAACATTTTCATCGTGTAATAATTTTTTCTATATAAATGGAGTCTCAAAAGAAATGTACAAAGTGTCAAGAAGAGAATAGAAAAGACTGTTATTGTAAGGAATTATACGTTAAAATGGACAAATTAACTTTAGAAGAAAAAAATTGTTACTTTTGTAAAGAAATTAAAAATATTTCTGAATTTAATAACTGGCAGTATAGTAAAGATAGAAAAGATGCTTTTTGCAAAGATTGTGCTAAAAAAATTTTCAGCGAAAGTTATAAAAACGAAATGCCTTGTGAATATGAAAAAAAAATTCTACGATGGTTACCTAGTTATGCTAAACATTTACAAACAAAATATAATAAATCGAGAGTTTTTAGTAAAATTTAGAAACATTTTCATCGTGTAATTTAGATATTCTATAAATCAGTCGAGATTCTGCCATATTTGTAGTAAAATGATTTCCGTTGTATAAAATATTCAAAGATTCTTTCATTTGGTTGTAGAGATTGATAGAATTTGGTTCGTCATCAATGAACAAAATCTCTAATTCAGGATAATTTATTTTTAGATGTTTTAATCGGTTTGGTATTTCTCGTTTCTGAGCTCTGATAACGTAATAAGGCCATTCCCACATGTGATTCTTCTTAATTAATACAAAAACATGGTGCTTTTTCTTATCAAAATTTTTACATATCATATCTCTCTTCATTAATTCCATTCGCAATTCTTGATTCTCTATTTTCAATGATTTCATTTCATCTTTAATTTGTAACTGTTTTATTTCATCTTTTAACTGCTTATTTTCGTTTTCAAGTTTGTACTCGCCATATTTTCTAATACTCGGTAAAACTTCTTCTAAAACCCAATTTTGAAACGTTTCTGCAATCTTCATTTTAGATTTCAGTATTAAAGAATATATGCCTGGTTCATTGATGAAAATAGTGTCTGGATGTAATTTTTGTAAGAGTCGCGATTCGATACCCTTGTCAGAATCTATGTTTTCAAAGCTTTTTTTGTATTTTTCTTTAACATGATCTATGATAGCTTGTCTCGTATTTTTAAATTCCAATATTTCTGCAACATCTTTAGCCTTAAACCAAAATTCATTATTTTCGTCAACAATTGTAAAGATATGTTTGCTTTTAAATCTAAGTTGATTATTGAGTAGGTCTACAACTGACTCCATTTAGATAGAAAAGAAATTTAACTAGTAATTTTTATTTTGAGAATGAAGGCCAGATTCATTGATAAAAACAGTGTCAGGATGAAGATTGTTAAGGGGCCATTCGAATAGACCCTTGTTTTTTAAGTAAAAATATTGAATTTTGTCATCATCATCAACTCATTTTTATTCCTTTTTCAATCTTAAATATATTGTTGTTTTACTCTCATTATTTAATAAATTTCCCTCAGAGTCTTGAATAGTCAGAACGATTTTTTGAATTCTTTTAATATTTTTTCTAATTGGAATATAATCGATTTCATTTGGTTTTTCACTGATTTTTGATCCATAAGCAACATTTGGGAAAAAAGTGTACAAAATTTCAGATTCTTTGTGTAAATGTTCGGTATGATTTTCAAAACTAGGTTCAACGAGATTGCAGTGCACTTCAATTACATCGAACGGTCTAAATTTTGGCGTTTTATTTCCTAAATATACCTGATTTGGCTCAATAGTTTCTTGAACAAACCCTAACAAATCTACAATAATTGCTGAAAACATTATTCTTACTGGTGATTTTATTTGAATTTTATTAGAGAGATAATTTTTTTGCATTTCAAACTTGTTTTCGTCAAAGTTTAAAGATTTATCTGATTGTTTGAATGTTTTTAGATAATTTTTAAGGGAATTTTTTATTTGATCGAAGGTATAATATCCTTTGTTTAAACCATAATATTTTGTTATGTTCTTCTCACTAAATCCTATACAATAAGGAGAACTTTCACTAATATTTATTACAAAATTGTCAGAATAAAAACCGCTTAAACCGATAAAATAATTTGATTCTTCCTCTAAGTGTATAGGATGTTCCAAGTTTAAAACTAATTTAGAGCTTTCTGAAGTCAACTTGAACAGCTTCATTTTCGCAAGCGTTGCTTCAAGATGAAAATCTTCTATTTAAATGGAGAAATTTTTAAAGCAAAAAGATCAGATAAAACTTCAAACGTTTGAAGAAAATAAGAAAGATCAACCAATCAGATTGTTAATTGTTGGTTCAAGTGGATGTGGAAAAACAACTTTATTATTGAATTTTATCTACAATAGGTTGATTCCTTATTCCAATTTGTATGTTTTTAGTAAATCTTTAGAACAAGACGCCTATAAAAAATTACAAGAAAGATTTGAAAATATTGAGAAAAACTTAAACAAAAAAATATCACATTTTTATAATGCTTCTGAGGACATAGTTCCGTTAAGCGAATGTAAACCCAATTCGTTAATCGTTTTTGATGATTGTATTTTGGAAAATCAGGACGTTATTAAGGAATATTTCGTAATGTCTCGTCACAAAAACATATCTTGTATCTATCTTTCCCAATGCTTTTCAAAGGTTGATAAACAAGTTATAAGAAATAACCTGAATATGTTGTGTATTTTTAAGCAAGATGATCACTATTCGAGAAAGATTTATAACAATTATGTGGGATCTGATATGAGTTTTAACCACTTTATTGAGTTATGTGATAAAATTTGGAAGGAAGACTACGGATTTTTAACTATTAATCTAACTTTGAAGCCTAAAAATGGCAAATATTTGAATAAATTTTCCAATATAAACGTGTGATAATCTAGTTGTTTTCATGTTTTTACGTTCACGTTCCGTGTTCACGTTCATGTTTCACGTTTCACGTTCATGTTTTACGTTCGTGTTTCACGTTCCACGTTCACGTTTTACGTTCCACGTTCACGTTTTTACGTTCCACGTTCACGTTTTACGTTCCGTGTTCACGTTTTACGTTCCACGTTTCGTGTTCTCGTTTCGTGTTCACGTTTCCACGTTCCACGTTCACGTTTCAAAATTTTCCTAAATAAATGGCGAACGTAACTTCTGAAGAAGCGAAAAAACTTGATCAAATCGAAAAGAAATTAATCAAAGAATTTATAGAACAGATTCGAATTGATGAAAAAGAACAAGAATTTATTCAAAAAATTAATCAACCTGTAACATCTGCAATAAAAAATGTTGAGGGCAAAATTGAAAATGTTTTAAGCGATAATCAAAATTTGATGAATTTGGTTCCAGTTGTACGACAATTTGCTGATATTTCGATACCAGAATCTGAGTTTGAATTGCCAAAATTACCATCTTCAACACCATTTAGACCTCGAATCATTGAAGACTCTACCATAGTTGAACCAATAAGTCCTGGAACAACGGATATAATAATTGGTGAAATTGGTAAAAAATTTCTTCCTAGAGCAAAGGATGATAAATTTGGTTTGTATTGGGACAGAAAAAAGAAAAGTTTTATGATTGGAAATTTGCCCGTGAATTTTGAGCATAATGATATCATTATTAATGAAAAAACATATGAAGGAACTCAAGGTTTATGGAGATTATTAACAGGCACTGATGTTCCAAAAGACGGTTTATATTCTGAAGAAGACTTGAAAAAGTATACTGAAATTTTATGGAAATCTGATTCAATTTACAAAAATAATGATCCATCAACTAAGAAACTAAAGTCAAGTAAAGGTAAAAAATATCTCAATTTGATTAAACCAATTTGGGAAAAAAGAATCGAAGGATCAGGTGTGAGAAAATACAGTGATAATAAGATTGAATACAGATATATCGACGATTTGACAAAACTCGATGGAATTATTAATTATATTTATGCTCAAGAAAAGGCTGGAAACAACAATTTTTTGAACGAAAAGAAAGCGATTAAAGATTTTATTTCGAACAAACTTGATGAAATGATTGAAAAACCTGATGGAATTAAATATTTAAAACGAGTTTTGCCGGCAATAAGTTCATCTATGATTGAGGGTAGTGGACTTTTGAATGATTTTATCAACAATTTACCTTTTGAATTACACGTACCAACTTATCAGTATCTGGGGCCTGGCACAAAACTCGAAAAAAAGACTAAAAAGAGGAGATCCTGGTATAAATAAATTAGATCAAGCTGCTATGGAACACGATATTTTTTATGCAAAACATAGAGACACAAATTCCAGACATATCGCAGATAAAGTTTTGCAAGATAAGGCAATGGATAGATTTTTATCAAAAGATGCTAGTTTAGGTGAAAGATTTGTTGCGCTTCCAACAGCTGGAGCAATGTTTTTGAAGAGAAAACTAGGAATGGGAATCGAAGAGAACTTGAAATTTTAACTATATAAATGGAGGTGAACGTAAATTTCAGCAAAAATCAGAAAGAAAAAATAAAATCCGCTTTTAAGAAGAAAATACCCGTTAGTATTCAATTTAAAATAGATCAACTAAAAAATGGCGAAGATAAGATATTTTTAACAAATAGACAATACAATAAACTCGAAAAACATAAGAAAAACAATAAAGGAACCAGAATAGAATTTTCTTATAATCAGTTGAAAGAACTTAAAAATGGTGGACTTTTGAAAGATTTATTAGATTTTGGAGAAAATATTCCAGTTGTTAAAAATGTTGTTCCTTATGTTTGTAAAGCTGCTCCAATCGTTAAAAAGGATGTGATTCCTATTGTTCGAAACATTTTAAATTGGTTAGATAAAGAGGTGGAAGATGTTACAGGATCTGGATTAGATGAAAAAACTTTGAATTACGTGAAATCAAACATTGAAAAAAAATTGAAACCTTTAACATTCGGGGAATTGGAAGAAATCTGCAAAAATATTAAACATTTTAGAGGAATCTTCATGAGAGATACATTACCTGAAAAAGTTAAGAAATTTGAATGTGGAATTGTGAATTTAGACTCGATTATGGGAAGTGGAACACATTGGATTTGTTATTATAAAAATGATAAGAATGCATATTATTTTGATTCGTATGGAAGAATTGAGGACAAACCACCGAAAGAATTGATCCAATATTTAAAAAAATCAAACGTTTATTATAACGATTCTCAAATTCAAGACTATAAAGATCCCCCAATTTGTGGTCATTTATGTGTTTTTGTGTTGAATGAACTGAGTACTGGTAAAGATTTTAAAGAAGTTGTTAACAAATTATTGCTTAATAAATATGGATTCACAAAATATTTTTGACGTATTTGGAACACAAATTATTCAAAATGTAGATAATAGTTTGAATTTTGATAGTTTGAGAAATGAGTTTGATAACAAGTTAGAAAATGTATTACAAAACCTTCCAGATTCAGATATGTTTGCTGTCGAGATTGAAGATTTTAAAGTAGAATATGATAACAAACTTGCAAATTTCATGAGTTCAAATGAAGTTGCTGATAAAATAAAAACATTGGAAAAAGAAGTTGATGATGGTGTAAAAAAATTATTTACCAATTTAATGTCTCATATCGAAAAAGCTGATGAAATTACTGAAGCGATCAAAGTTGAAAAGAATTATGTTAGTTTGGCTAATAAGAAAAGAATTGTCGGTGTTCGACCTGGTATTGACAAACATGATGTTGTTGTTAAAGAACAAATTTTAAAACCTCTAAAATTATCAGAAAACATCGATATTGTTGATTTACATGATCCGAATGTTAAAAATGCCTTAGATTTTAAAGGAAAAAGAATTAGCAGTGTTAGTAAAGGAATTAATCCATTTGATGTTGTTGTAATGATTCAATTAGAAGATCATATTAAAATGTTTAATGAACTAAACAAAAATTACGAGAATCATAAACAGCATGTTAAAGATTTTACAACAGAAGTCTATGACAAGTTAGAAGCCAGAAATAGAAGATCAGTAGACGATGTTGGTGAATTACTTGATAAAGTAAATAAACTAGAAGAAAACTTTAATACATATAAAAATAGTGTTAATGTATTAGTTGGTGAAGTAATTAACAAAATTCTGGAAGATTTTGATACACATTTCAATGAGAAAATAAACTTTTTTGAAGATTTTGGTACACGTTGAAATGAGCAAATAACACATAATAATGAATTACTTAAAAGTATAGATGATCGATACTCTTTATATCTCGATAAAGTAAATAAACTAGAAGAAAACTTTAATACATTTAAAGAAGATGTTAATAAAACTTTTGAAAATATTGATAACAGATTTAATGGAGTAGGCGGCTATGATGACTAATTTTCCTTATATAAATGGCGCTCATATATTGTGTGAGATGTAAAGAGAAAACTGCCACAAACGATATAAAATACTATGCAAACATTAACGGAGTTAAGAGAATATCTGGAAAATGTGCTGAATGTAACGCTAAAATGAGCCAATTTATAAAAACTTGATTTTGAAATTTTTTCTTAATAAATAGAGATGGCGGGACATTACAGTGCTTTCGATCTTTTTATAATGCAACACGAAAGAGATTTGAAAAAAGAACATTGGGATGACATTTCTCAAAAATATGAATTATCCGAAGATATGATGAGATTATACGTAAACAAATTGAATTGGTATAACATTGCTAAATATCAAACTTTATCATCAGAGTTCATTCAAGAAAATATACATTATCAATTAAAAGATCATATGTCTGTTCTTTGTCTCTATCAACACTTGAGTATAAAGTTTTTGGATGAAAATAAAGATACAGTTGATTGGAACAATATTATAGATAGCGGTTACTATCCTGTGCAGATTTTATTGAAATATGTGACCGAGATCGCAAAATTTAAGGAAGAGAATCTGAATTTCTGAATATGACGAAGTAGATCATTAAAAATGACTCTAATCTTTTTAATTATTTTACTAAAATTTATATCTTTTCTTATAAAAACGTACATTAGATCGATGAAAAAATGATACACGATGTTTAAAATTTATCTTATTAAATGGCGGACTACAGAAAATATGCTAGTGATATTGAAAGGGCGGAGTTTAAAAATTTCTATCCAATTAGTAAACAACATTTGAATGAACCGAATAAAAGAACTGAGTTTAATATTGATTTTGGAGATAACTTTTGCTCGTCTAACTTCCAGTTTTATATTTCTGGAACTTTAACAAAACAAGATGGTCAAGCATATCTTGGAACTGATAATGTTAGATTAATCGATAATTTTATACCGTTTTTATTTTCTAAGATTGAAGTAAGAAAACACAATAAATTGATAGAAGAAGTCGAAAACTGTGGCCAATTAAGCACAATTAAAGGAACTATTTCGTATTCAAAAAGTGATGTTATTTCTCAAACTTCTAATGGCTTTGAATCAGATTTTAAATTTGGTGTTTTTGAAGCAGCTGGAAATTTATCTCATTTTGGATTAGGATTTTTTGAAAATGTTACTATTCCGATCTATAAAGGAGGATTTTATCTAAGTTTTATAAGAGCAGAAGACGATGATGTGATTCTGAAGACTGCAACTGGAAATGTTATGCCTGTTGATGGAAAAATAACAATTACAGATTTTTTTATTAGAGTTCCAATGATTGATTATAAAATCACGAGTAAAATTAGATTGATTGATGAAATTACAAAAAGTCAAAACATTATGTTTAATTTTCTAGATTGGCAATGTATTGAACAAAAAGGTATTTCCGGAACAACTTATTCGTTCGATATCACAAATATTTATAGAAATATCTTCAATCCCAAGTTCGTTATCATAGGTTTTCAAACAGATAGACAGAATAATCAAGAAAGAAATCCTTCAAAGTTTGATAGTTTGGATGTAAAAAATATCAGAGTAAAATTGAACGGTTCTTATTATCCAGATGAATTACAAAATTTAAACATTTCCGGAGGTCTTTTCAGAATCATGTATCAGATGTATCAAGATTTTAAGAAAGTTTACTGTAATAATAAGGAAATGTATTACAATCCTAAAGAATTTTTAGCGAATAGACCTATTTATGTCATTGATACAACAAAGAGTTTGACAAATATTTCTGGTTCAAAGAACGATATAATTATCAATATGGATTTTCAAAAAGCTGTTACAAACGCGATTTGTTATGTTGTTGTTGTCTCTGAGAAATTTTTAGCCTATGATGTGATTAAGAACGATATTAGAGAAATTCAGTAAAAATCACGTTATTTTCACTATTATTCATCGGATAATTTTAAAACTTTACAGAATTGTTAAAAACATTGATATAAGTATTCATTTTTAATTTCAAAAGAATATCTTAAAAAATGGGGATGATATTAACAAAAAACTATTCCAAGGTCATCTTAAGGGTGGGACCGGAAGTTATGATTTTAAAAAATACTTTAATATTTACTGATCCTATATACCAAATTTCAGCAAAAAAGCTCCAATAGTTCTCGAGATATAAGAGTTTTAAGATAAGGGATGATTGGGGTAGTTTTTGAAAATTTTGTTATTTTCATGAAATTTTAAGTTGAACTCGCTTGTTTTTGAAGTTTCAGATTTTTCTGATAACTTTTTTTATTTTTTTATGAATATTAAGAAATAGGGGATGATTTCACCCTTATGGATAAGTTAAGTCGAAAGAGTTAAGTATTTACTATATGTGTACCAAATTTCATTAAAATCGGTTGAGTGGTTTTTGAAATATAAAATTATTAAATAAATTTGTAAACTAGCACTCCTAATTGAACAACTTATATAGCAGAGATATAGCTTATATCTTTCGAGACTCTCCGTAGCTCAGTTGGTAAGACGCTTGCCTTCAAAGCCTGAGGTTCTGGGTTCAAATCCCAGAGCTTCAGGCGCGCTTTTTATTGAGGAAGACATGGTTGTCGTTCAGTGGTTGGGGACAAGTCTTTACACGAGTGGCCATAGTGTAATGACTATAGAACAAGCCGAGTAATGACAACTGTGGTTGGCGCGCCATTTGCTTCCTCACCTTTCCACTTCATTCCTTAATTCCTTCTCTTCCTTAATTCGTACATTCCTTCTCTTCCTTAATTCGTTCATTACATTCATCATTCACATCATTCATTAATACAACATTACACTTACAAAACACCCGACACAAATTCCCTAATTGTATCTCTCCATCAACTTCTACACAGTAGTTACCAAAGAAAAATGAGACTTGGGAACAAAAAAATTCCAGAGTCTAAGACCCGAATTACAGCTCCTAGCCATTAACTTGGTTGGACAGTAGCAGTGCAGGGCCAAGTCTCTAAACAATAGACACCGTAGAAGTTGAATGTGATGTGATTCCCCATAGCGCAAACACGCACACTAACAACACTACACCAAAGACACAATCATTCATTTTGTCTTTTACAATAATTGATGATGTTCATATTATTCTCTTTCATTCCTTCTAAAACTTCAAAAATATACTCTTTCGCTGATGAAAAATCTCGATTTCTTCCGGAATAATCTTTGTAGTCATAGACAAAATATCCTAAATAGTTGTACAATAGAATGAAATTATTTCTATTTATCTCTGTTGTAGAAATGTAAACACAAACATTTGCGCTGAAAAATTTATATCTCGGCAGACTTAGTTCCATAATCTCCATTTATAAAAAAATCTTTTTGTTTAAATGGAAGAGTATAATGCCAACTGTTACAAGTGTTCTAATAGAGGAGAAATTATCGATAAAAGATATTTAGTTTGTAGAGGTTGTAATTTAATTTTGTTAGAAAGACCTAAACCTAAGAAATTTCGAAATAAATTAACACATTTGAATAACCTGCTTACAAAATTGCAATATGGAGACAAGAAGCAAACAAAATTTGTTACAGAATTTAGAAAACAGAATAAAAATTTTTACTTATCTCTTGGAACCATTGACAAAATTATTTTCCTTTTCAAAGAATACATTAGGTTTGTAGGTATCGATACACACGTTTATTATGAAAAGATATTACCTGTATTTTTTCATTATCTGGATGTTGAAATTGTTTATGATTTTGAACCAGAAATCCTCGATGATTTTATAGTACATTTGGAGAAATTAAACGAAGAACCTCTTGAAAAGAATGCGGTTTTACTCACATTCTCCCCGACTTCTCGAGTGAAGGTTAGCGAATTTCATTTTTTCCGTCTTTAAATTTTTTCTATTTAAATGGAGTTCTTGAAGGAGTTAAATGATATTGGAGAATGTAAGTTTAAAGAGTATAAGAAGTTAAATGAATTGGAAGAAAGGAAGAAACATAGAATCTTGAATTTGGAGAAAATGAAAGATAAATTCGGGTTTACAATAATTGCCGAGTTGGAAGATTGTAAAGTACACTTGCCGAACAGATTTTTGACTGTTTTGGATGAGAAAAAGATTAAAGAATTAAACAAAAATGAAAAATTACACTTGATTGTTACTGGAAAGAAGACTATTAAAGATAAAGAAATTATAACAATTAACTTTGTAGAATAAAGTCTTAACTCTAAAACTTGCAGTCCCTCCCCACGTCATAGTACTGTTTTGATAACCATAGTTGGTGTCTTTCTTCATAGGAATCACATGGAATATTATCTACAGTAATACCTTTTGTTTCACACAAAATGTGGCTATATTCTATAAGAAAAATTCTATAATGCTCTTTAATGAATTGTGTTGATAAATCTTGATACTCACAAAAATTCCTAAGAAATTCATCAATTAAGTCTTGATTATCTTGAAAGAACGTATAATATGGGAAAAATGTCATAAAAAAACGATGAAAACTCTCTGTTTGTTTATTTTTTACTTTCTTTTCAATATCTTTCGTAATTATATTAAATATATAATCCCTTATTTTTTTCGTTTTTTGCCGATAGTAAAACACTCCATTAGACGTTCTTTCTGCAAAAGACTCTACAAGTTCTTTTAATTCTGTTTCAATTAAAGACGGTATCAACTGTTGTTGAGAATAAACCGGCAATTCACTGAATTCATCTTTGTTGCACTGTTTTAATGCTAGAAATTGTAGAGACTTTGGTGAGTTCATGTTGTTTGGTGACTATTTAGTAGAAAAGTTTTTTTATTAAAGTATGTTTTTAGTAAAAATGTTTTAAATTGATTAAATTTTATTAAGATAAATCCTTTATTCGTAGCAGATTTGACAACATTTTACAAAGCACAGCTTAAGAAAGTAGAAGCAAACAGCTGTAGATTTGGTTAATTTTTCATTCCACAGAGTAGATAGTAATGTACCGATCGCTTTTGGAGACGAACGACTGTAGATTCGGTTAATTTTTCATTGAGATTTGCTGTGTTATTTCTCAGCTTCCTTTATGGTACATTGAACAGTATTTTACATTGCTTTTCGGTCGGCTCCGAAAGTGCGCCAGGAACCCCATATTACTATCTACTTATATATATATATATATATATATATATATATATATATATATATATAAATATATATATATATATATATACAATGTGTTTGAAGAGTCTGGGTACGGCTTAATATTTTACAAACCATAGCAGATAACATCTATAAACTTTGCACCGTGTCATATGGCTATATAAACTATTTTTCCTTGCTATTACCATGACATGCCAACCATGGGGGGACGGCCCACAGAGGAAAACATGGAAATCTTAAATTAAAGCATGGTGATGCCTCATTTGAAAGAGCTCACTTAGTAGAGTTGAATGCCGCAAACCGCATCTCAAAAGGTTTATCGAATCAGAAATGGCGGGTTGTTTTAGGTACACATTGTGAAGTATATTATACGCTGCCATTTCTGACTGGATCGTCGTATTCTGATGCGGTAGGCGGCGTTTCACTCAACTAACCAATGGTTTCACTGATTAGTATTTATAAAAAATAATAAAAAAATTTAATTTAAAAATTAAGTGGTAAGTTAACTATTTCACCAACAAAGAACAATGGTAGAACTTAATTAATTCATAAACATAATGACGACGAATTCATTTTAGTTTTATTTATTGTGTTATAAATTTATGACATAATTTGCTAATTAAAAAAAGTCAGTGAAAACACTGTGGGCCGTCCCCCCATGGTTGGCATGTCATGGTAATAGCAAGGAAAAATAGTTTACATAGCCATATGACACTGTGCAAAGTTTACAGATGTTATCTGCTATGGTTTGTAAAATATTAAGCCGTACCCAGACTTTTCAAACACCTTGTATATATATATATATATATATATATATATATATATATACCATTACTGACTTTTAACATAAACTAATACTACAGTATTTATATGCAATGTATGATGTATTTTATGTAAATATGAGAAGAACTTATTTAAAATGATTCCATTAAAAACTAATATGCGTGGTTCGTTTAAGCACTACTTTTACTTAGTGATCGTCAAAATTAAGAAGTTTCTTATTTAAGTAAATGTTTGGGGCAAATGTAGTATTGAGGAAAGCTTCCTTCCCGGTGTCTTATAGCTAATCTTTAAGCAACTGAAGTCAACATACCTGACTGAGATCGCTCATACATTTGTCTCGAATTTTTAAACATTCGTTTATCTCCTTCCCATAGAGCAATTTAAACAGCCAGTCAATATGTAGCCAAAACTTGAAAAGCCTTAAGATGAGTAGCTTGCCAATACTAAGAACAGAAGGAGATTTGTGTCATTTAGTTACAGTTTGTAGGTGTTAAGAATAAATTACAACACAAAATTGTTTCCTTTCAAAATTTCATGTCGCAAAGTAAAAACTAAGAAGGCTACTTACTTATGAAGTATGAATTTTGCTTCCATTAAATGATCCAAAATGATTTTTCTTGAAATTATTGTTCCTGAAACAATGCATGAACCATTGTAATTAAGTAGAATGCGACTCAATGCTTCACCTCTTTATATATATCATTGAAACATTGAACAATAATTAAAAGCAGTTGCTGTCTTAGTACGAGACCAAACCGGTTCTGACTAAGAGCAGAGCAAAGGGGAGTATGGAGGTTGCCGTTTTTCGTCATTATTTGTATCTATTTCTTATTTTTAAGTTTTATTTACAAATTTACCTACATCATATCACACAAACGTCAAATAAATCTGAATTCACAGCCCCAGCCTAAGAAACGCCATTCAATTATCAAGTCAAATCGGCGATTCCCGCTCCGCTATCCATCGACATAGCACGCTTAATTACCGCTCACATGCTTACCAATGTCTCAGTGTTAATTTATTAAACAATTATAGACAGCGCAATTGTTTTTAGTCATCGCCACATCAACCTGCTCTACATTGAAAGGGTAACCCTCCGCTACTTCTAGTCTCAACGAAGGTTAGTGATACTCACGCAAAAATATTCGTTTTAATTTATTTTTACATATTTAGCGAAATGAACGCAAGAGTTATCGCATATACAGGCAGACAGATGGACTCATTTATTTATTCCATCCCCAAAACCCGTTGTACACGAAACTAGAAAAGGCGGATAATACTATTATTGTAAGGATTGTCGTAGTAAATATAGCAAAGAATTGTACGATAAAATAGAAAAATTATCTTTAGAAGAGAAGGAATGTTACATTTGAAAGGGAATTAAGGATATTTCCAAATTTTACGATTGGCATTATAGTAAAGATAAAAAACTGGCATATTGTGCTGTAAGAATTAACCGAGAAAGTCATAAGAAACCGACTCTTTGCTAGTGTGGACGAATTATTCAATGGTTACCTTATCTTCAAAAATATTTACAAACAAAATATCATAATTCGAGAGTTTAATATACTAATTTACTAACATTATCATCGTGTAATTTAGATATTTTATAAATCAGTTGAGATTTTGTCATGATTGTGGTAAAATGATTTCCATTGTATTTTATGTATAACGACTTTTTCATTTGATTGTAAAGATTGATAGAATTTGGTTCGTCATCTATGAACAAAATATCTAATTTTGGATAGTTTATTTTCAGATGTTTCAATCGTCTTGGTATTTCACGGTTTTGTGCCGTAATGACATAATAAGGATATTAAAAAATATGATTATTTTTTATTAAACCGAACACGTGTAATTTATTTTCATCAAAGTCTTTACAAATCATATCTTTCTTCATTAATTCCATTTTTATTTCTTGATTATCTATTTTTAATTTATTCATTTCATCATTAATTTGCAGTGTTTTACTTCGTCCTCTAAATATTTAATCTTGTTTTCAAGTTTGTACTCACCAAATTTTCTAATGGAGGGTAAAACCTCTTTTGTAACCCACTTTTGAAAGGTCCTCGCCTGTTCTTTATTTGAACTCAATATTAGAGAATATAGATCAGATTCATTAACGAAAATAGTGTCAGGACGAAGATTTTGTAAGAGGCTATGGCATAGCCGCTTGTAATTTATGTATTTGAAAACCATTTTATCATCATTATCGACATTTATTCTGATTGCTTGTCTGGTATTATCATATTCTAAAATTTCTGCTATATCTTTTGCTTTAAACCAGAACTCGTTCGTTTTATCTACAATCGTTAGGATATTTGTGTTTTCGAACTTAAGTTGATTATTGAGTAGGTCCACAACTGACTCCATTTAGATAGAAACATTTTTAACTAGTAATTTATTTCAGTATAAAGACCATATTCATAAAAAAATAGTGTCAGGATGAAGATTTTGAAATGCAACGAATCGTTACTCTTATCAGAATTTATGTTTTCGAAGTTTTTTTTAAATATTTTTCTTTAACATGACTCTAACTGATTTCTTTGTATTTTAATATTCTTATATATTCGCAACGTCTTTCGCTTTGAACCAAAATTCATTATTCTCATCCACAATTGTAAAGATATGTTTGTTATTAAATGTAAGTTGATTACTGAGTATATTCACAACTGACTCCATTTAGATAGAAAAAAAATTTAAACTAGTAATTATTATTTCAGTATAAAATCCAGATTCGTTAATGAAAACAGTGTTTTCTTAAAAGTTTGAAGGTAGTCGTGAATCGCGAATCCCTTTGTTTGTAAATGTTTTTCTATATTTTCCTTTCACATGACCAATGATAGTTTGTTTTGTACTTTTAACTAGTAATAGTATAAAGTTCAGATTCATTAACGAAAATAGCATGTTTTTTAATATTTTTACGGCGTCTGTGGGATAGACTCCTGTAATTTATACATTTAAATGTTGTTTTATCGTCATTATCGACATTATTTATGATAGCGTATCTCGTGTTTTCACATTCTAACTAGTAACTTGTAATCTTAAATATATTGTTGTTTTACTCTCATTTTTCAATAAATTTCCTTCAAAGTCTTGAATAGTCAGAAAGATTTTTTGAATTCTTTTAATATTTTTTCTAATTGGAATATAACCAATTTCATTCGGTTTTTCACCGATTTTTTATCCATAAGCATAATTTGGGTAAAATGTGTACAATATTTCCGATTCTTTGTACAGATGTTCGGTATTATTTTCAAAACTAGGTTCAACTAGATTACAATGTTCTTCAATTACATCGAACGGTCTAAATTTTGGCGTTTTATTGCCTATATACAACTGATTTGGTGTCGGCGGTTCATGTGGAACGCGAGATGAACAGTGTACATACTGTCCCGAGTTAGCGAAACAAGACTTCACCGGAAGTCTCCTCAACCGCAACACGAGGTCTCGGAAGCGCGCCCCTCCCAAACACGGAGCAAAGCATAAAAAAATACAACACGCCACTAGTGGGAAGAGAGACAAAGAGAGACAAAGTTTCCAGTACATAATATAATTATTTAGGTGGCAAACATTTTCACACAAAATACAATTAACAGCAGCACCACGGTGCACCGAGTAACTTACAAACTAAATAACAAAAATAAATAGAATTCCAATATTGACAATAACATAATAAACAGAAATTTGACATATAAATAACATAGTTTCAGGTCCGGCATGTAGTAAATATAAATTTTGAACTGGTAATTATTATGAACTGACGGGAGGGAACAGGTTGTAGAATTTCTAGGCCCACTATTTAAAAAAAGTAATTTTGTTTCAAGTTTATAGCAAAAAAAAAAAAGAAAAAAAAATTTAAAGCCGATTTTAGAAGGAGGCGGGGGCTTAGTTGACTCCCCGAATCCGAATTAAAGATGAAATCCTCCCCTACAGATCATGTCACTAAACTAAATAAATACTAGTTTACTTAACACTGACCCTCCTCCAGATATAATATCTGGCAGCGCTCCATAAAACCCAATCCTGTCAAGTCCAATAAAAGAAGAAGAAAAAACATTTTAGCTCCAACCTTATTCAAGATGAATTGAAGCCCAGACATTCCAGTTGGATGACGGTACAGTAGCTCTGGCAGGGCGCGGGCATTCAATTTTAGTTTACCAGTGCTGTCACCATTGGGCAGACTCGCCGCACCAGTCATGTCGACGGCACTCACGGGGACCCTGCCGAAAGTCGGAGAACTAGCCAGCCATGGGCGTCAGGACGACCAGTTAACAGTCAGAGATACACGTCGCCTCTGCCGAACGTGTCCGACCGTTCCGACCAGAAGCAGCTGCCGGTAAATAGCTGGTCGGTAATCAGTCAAGGTCAACCACCTGACCTCGACCAATCAGTCCATCCAGGCAGAAAATAATCAATACGGTGACGGAATCACCCCCCCCCCACCGACTGACAAAAGTGGCCGAGGTGGGAAAAATAATAGACAAAATATCCAAACTGAGCCCCGGCTCAATACCGAGAGCGATAGTAACGCGTCATTATCAACTTTTATCAAACTGTGACGTCGGCGGCCCGCATGGACCGCGAGCTGCATATCGAGAGCGATAGCAACGCGTCATTATCAACTTTTATCAAACTGTGACGTCGACGGCCCGCATGGACCGCGAGCTGCATATCGAGAGCGATAGCAACGCATCATTATCAACTTTTATCAAACTGTGACGTCGACGGCCCGCATGGACCGCGAGCTGCATATCGAGAGCGATAGCAACGCATCATTATCAACTTTTATCAAACTGTGACGTCGGCGGCCCGCATGGACCGCGAGCTGCATATCGAGAGCGATAGCAACGAGTTTTTTTTATATCTATTGTACTGTGACGTTGGCGTTCCTTGTGGAACGCGACCTTGACAATGTTCTTTCTAGACTTGTAGCTCGAAACGACTTATCCGATTTTAATGAAATTTGGTACACATATAGCGAATACTTAACTCTTTCGACTTAACTTATCCATAAGGGTGAAATCATCCCCTATTTTTTTATATTCATCGAAAAATAAAAAAGTTTATCATAAAAATCTGAAACTTCAAAACCAAGCAAGTTCAACTTAAAATTTCATGAAAATAACAAAATTTTCAAAATCTACCCCAATCATCTCTTATCTTTAAACGCTTATATCTCGTGAACTACTTGGAATTTGTGGATGAAATTTGGTATATAGGGCCAGTAAATATTGAAGTATTTTTTTAAATCCTCACTTCCGGTAAATGACCTTGAAATAGTTAAACCGTATAAACGTGAAACGTAAACGTTAATGTTTTTACGATTTCACGTTTCACGTTTTTACGGTTTATCTGGTGAAACAGTGATAGATTCTTCTATTTATTATAGAAAAATCAGTAAACTGAGACTTAAAATTATTGAAAAAATAATATACTTATAGGACAAAATTGTACTTTTACTACTATATTGGTTTGTAAGAGGTAATTTAAATTCTTTATACTATTTTTTCAATAATTTTTACATTAACATTTTAAAGATTTTTCATTCCATTTCAGAGATTTTTTATTAAGATTTTAACATATTTACTACAGAATTTCTGTTTATTCGAAACAAAGATGAGAACATTGGCAATAGATTTTACATTGATTCTATCAGATTGATTAAAGCAGATTTAACTACAATTGTTATAAGTTTTTCATTTATTCGTAGCAGATTCAACAACATTTTCAATAGATTGATTCGAAGCAGATTTGACTAAGTTTCCAATAGACAGTTTAAGAAAGTAGAAGCAAACAGCTATAGATTCGGTTATTTTTCATTCGTGATTTACAGATTCGTTTATGGTTCAATGAACAGTATTTTACATTGATTTTCTGACTGTCCCAAAAGTGCGCTAGAAACCCCATATTCATATCTACTGCCATCCATATATTAACAGGAATGTTCAGGAGTATGACCCAACAAATTCTACTATCGTGCATGTGTCATCGATTTAACTTCTGAGTAACTCAAGTAGAGAACCAGTTATTCTAAAGTGCATCGCCTTCTATAAATTTTCCTTTAACCAAGAGAAACCAGGATAACACGATTTCGTACATTTGCCATCTTTATGGTTGCAAAAGGTATAACACAAAGTTTCGAGGAATCCATCTCTTCGTCAGTTGGGGAGGTATTAGTCCGTACAAAAATAAAGAACAGAATGAAGAAAAGAAGGGGTAGAAAAGGGTTCAAACCTATAAAAAATCTGCTTTTAATCTACTCCAGGCAAGTTCCAAGCACAAGTCCCGAGTGCGAGAAACACGAAAACTAACACTAAAGTGATGTCGGCACTTTCTTTGGTATTATTATCTGAAACAATAGGGCAGGAAGACGATGGTCAGGAGGAGGAAGAATTAAAAGCGAGTTGCTTTCATCCCAAACTTTTGGTCCTAGAACTTAGTGTCATGGTGTGTGTACGCATTTTGTTGGGTAGGATTTTTTAATTGGTTTAATCTTCTTAACTTTTCTTTTGTAATTACTAATATCTCCCCCATTTGACGAAGAGGATAGATTCCAATCCTCGAAATGTTGTAATATACCTTTTGTAACGATACAGATGGCAAATGTCCTAAATCCTGTTGTCCTGGCAAACTATTGTAAATAAGAAACTTTAAACAAAGAACAAGAGGAACCTTTGCACCAAGGAATTTATGGGATCTTTCGATCAAAAGTTATTGCACAGACGGTCAGAGGGACCGAAAAGAAAACGATTCTAAAAGGTTATTTCAGATCGTTAATAGTTTGTATGGTTCTACTCTGAGAGCACACCGTGGGAACACCTGATGTTTGTGGCAGTACTAAATGATTTTACGATGATAATGAATGATTCACGAATTTCCATAATTAGCCAGACAGTGAAGGAAGATTGGAACGATAACTTGTAACGGTTAATAATCATCGACCACTAAAAATAATAGTATTAAACTATACACCAAAAAGTATACATATCTGAATTAATTTTACACTGCTTTTATTTCCCTTAGGCTTTTAATTTTGCATTGTAAAAAAATAATTATTCCAAAATAATAGGATTTCTTAAAATGCAACGTATTTCAACGCTGGTTTGAATTATTTTTTATTAAAATTAAATTTCTATATAGTCTCCATTGTACACATTCGATATACTTACTTGTGCCAGCAATCACGGTCATTTCAAAAATCTCATCAGTGCGATCTGAAGGTGGGGAGCTGACCGATAACTGTTCTGTTAACTTCCTGCTGACTTCGTTGAAGACCGGAAGGAAGTTCTCCACATTAGAAGGACACATCACGGGGTTCATCAGCTTCCGGTACTTCTTCCATATGTGAACTGTAGCACAAATGTATTTTAAATGTAATTTTAGTAGCCTAAAATAGCAATACATTTTACTGTTTATTCTTCCTTTTAAGGATTTCTGAACTAATATTTTAAACATAAAATTAATCTTAATACGGCGTTCGAAGAATGGAAGCACATACTTAATTTAAAATTTGCTAGTTTTCTTAAACAATAGGTCTAATAACCATTATTTATCTGGTATTGTAGTAAATATTTTGTAAAATCAAAATGAATAACTCGGTGGCTATGTTTTATAACAATAGTGACTGAGATAATATCAAGAATATGGTAATTTAAAATGTTAAATCTTTTGCTGTATTCATTAGAAATTGATAGTAAGATTGTATAAGTAACGATTTGTTGGTAATAAAATATGCTCACCTGGAGACGAAATAATACTATTGCCCAAAAACACTCCGAACAGGGAGTAGAGATTATCTTTCTCTAACATACTGGAGCTGTTCAAAACAATCCGAAAAAGTAATTGAGTTAATAGTTGTATTATTTAAACATGTGTCTGTAAGTAATAGCGAAAAACCAAAGAAATGCGGGCTGAATTTGATTTCACGTGATCTCCAATTCCACTAGAACTCAGAGTATAGTAGAATATGGTATGCATACAAGTACTACGAGCATTCAAGTGTTAGAATAACTTGATTTTGGCTAGTGACACAGGGCAACTAATCCACAATGTTGGGTTATCAGCTTATAAAATAATCAGGAATACCCAGAATCTGGATAGTCCAGGCCTCAGTTGTATACAATTATTGTATTGTGCAGATTATAAACAAGGTGGTCGCGGTACAACAATTTATGACACGAGAGAGGGAAAATTACAATCGAAATATATCGACACAGCTGATCGGCTTTGATTGTGGACTAGAATTATATTGGAGGAGCAACCTACAATATAAAGGTTTTAAAGCCTAATTCTCTCGCTACATTTTAGGGGATATTTGAGTTAACTATGACGGAAAATATGGTGCACGCAATCTAATACAATAAATAAAATACCCCAGAATATCCTAGTTATGTAAACTTGCAAAACAAAATTATTACGTAGACAGTATTGTATAATTATCTATAGCTCTAGAGCAATGATTCGGCTCAAAGGATTAAATGAATAGACATTGAAGTGAATAGTCTTGTACGGACCCGTTGAATTAAACAAAAAACTTATTAAACAAAGAGGGTTGGAAAGGGTTACAACGTGGTAAAATATGTTTGTGAATAGTGACAGTGAGTGCTGAGTACTGTAATGTTGTATTCACCCTCACAAAGCACATCACGACACTAGCTTGCTTCACGGAATTGTTTGGGGTTGATCTTGAATTACACAATCTTGAGTCAATGTCACTGAAATAAGGAAACACTTCTGACAGCACGTAACTCGATAAACTCTTACTAAGCGAGGTTTTGCTGCAAAAGATAAAAAAGTGAGCTGCAGCGAGGGAAAAAAGGTACAAAATCGCACCTTGATTAAGAGACTGGAATAATACATTGAGGCTCAGCACAAGAGTGAAACTTCAGGGAAGTACCGTCGGCATCAGGGGGTATCTCCAACACAGCCTTAAAAGGATCCGGCTATTCCATTCAAACATACCGTGATCTCTGACAATTTAGAGACAAGAGAAGAGATCAGGTGATCTTTTATATCAGCAGACTGTGCGTAGTCAGCCGGTATAACTGACTGTAGTCGTATAAGGAAGTAAATGTCAATCATATGTTGTAAATATTATACAGGGTGTAAATAAGTCTTGGTACGCCTGAATATATTCCAAACGGATTGAGATATAGATGTACAGTCTTCACCATACTTATAAAAATCCTTTTTTTAATTTTTAGAGGACAAAAGATTCCGCCAACCTTTTAAGAAGGGTGCAACTTTAATTTAAAATTTCAACCCCGTAATTATTAAGGCATATTCAGTAGAAACACAATGACACGAATAAAAAATCTCTACGAAAATGGGTAAATAACCCCATACATTGTAATGCCACTTAGAAAAAGACACCTCGTACCAAAACTGTGCATACCACAGACCTTAAGAAGTGGGATAAGCTGGCCACCTCAAAGTTTAACTGAGAGATATCACGAATACATTGTATTAATAACCGCAAGACATAGGAATTGTCCCTACATACTATTATTATTATTTTTCCGTAACTAAAAAAAAAAAACAACGCAGAGTCTTAGTGTTATTGAGGTTCTTTTTAATTAACCTTTAAGGAATGGAACAAGATAGGGGTTTAGATTAGAAAACCCTTCAACCCCTCTTTGAAAAGAGGAGGGGAAGGATAATTTGTTTACTCTCGAAAATTTCCACAAAAATATCGTAATAAATATGGTGAAGGTTGAACATCGATCGATATATTAATTTGTTAGGAATATATCCAGACATATTATGAATGAATTTATACCCTAAAATTTAACGGGGCTTTTGCCCATAACGTTTGCCAGGAGATGTTTTATTCATATAATTGTGTTTCTATTGACCTTTAAGTTGATATGTCGCAACATAGGGGTTGAAATTTGAAAATTTAATGTTACTCCCTTCTACCCTCTTTATCCTTAAAATAATTCAAAAAAGTATTTTAATAAGTATGGTGAAGATTGTACATCAATACCTCAATCCGTTTCGTATGTATCCAGGCGTACCAGGACTTAATTTACATCCTGTATACATGTATAACGGCGTTTTATTATTATTAGAATCTTTAGACAGTATCATATATGTTTCTTATTATATTAAATGGATAATAGTGTTTCATGCAAGAAATACGATATTTAAAAGAAGTATTATATTGTAATAGCGTGCTCAGTGAGTCTAGTTAGATATAATTTAAAAAATCAGCAGGCTTATTTACTCAGTAAAGGATAAATTCTAACGACATGGAAATAAAGGATATTCTTAAAATTTAATTTTAATAGATTGTGTACGTTAGATTTTAAATGTAATAGGAAAAGAAATTTTCCTTGCGAATGACTATAACAAAATATTTAATTTCTGTGCAAAATAGTGCGGACCAATGTTTTGAGCTGTCTTCTCAAAATATCAAAAGGGTGGTCTATAATAAACTCTAGGTCATTAGTAAATGTAGATCTTTACACATTTGCTTTGCGGTTACGATTTAGTTGCTGTATTGAAACAGTGATCAGTGCCTAAAAATCAATAAGTTAAGAAAATAATGAAATTAAGGATATTCTTACATTTAATTTTAATACGTTGTGTATGTTAGATTTTAAATCACAATTTTTTTTTGTCCGTATGACTATTACCAAATATTTAACTCCTGTGCAAAAGTATAATACGAACCAATATTTTGACCTGTCTTCTCAAAATGTCAATAGTGTGGACCATAATAAATCTCTAGGTCATTAGTAAATATACATTCTTATACATCTATTTTTCATCTAAGTTTTAGTTGCCGTATCTAAATTGTGAACAGTGGCTAAATACCAATAAATTATTACACCCAAAAATTAATCATTACGTTTAAGTTATACTTACTTGAATATCCGCTGGATCTACTACTACGAAAATAGGAATCGGGCCTATCCAAAAGCAGAATATGCCATCGGAATTTGAACTTATTTTCAGAAGATTTTTAGTCACATCTGAAATCAGACAGACTTTGTATCCTATACAGTAATTCTTCAACAACCAAATTCAAGAAGATGTAAATAACTATAACATAATGTTTTAAAAGTGACCAAAACCGTTGTAGTTCTAACTAATTAGTAGTCGCCACAGAGCCAGTAAAGATTAAAACATTTGGCTGAGTCTGAGTCGAAATAGTGGGTTGGCACAACTGAATTGTGGTGATATTTAGCTGCGCATAAATTATAAGTTTTTGCATATTTACACTGTTAATTGGATATTTTATCCTATTAAATTAAACCATACATATTTTTATTGAAGTTTGAAGTAATGGACACAGACTCGGAGTTAATTACTTAGCTGATAAGTGGACTTCGAGCTGACTCGCCATGTGACTCGACCTACTTGGTGGGTGTCCTGGAGTGAGCAGTGAGTGGCGGTGAGCTAACGTGCAGTTATCAGTTAGTGGCACGCGTACTTTCCAGTCGGTTGGTTTACTCTTATACAATTTTTATAAATAATGCAAATATTTACTAAATGACTGAAAATGCGATTTAAAAATTTTTAACGCCTGTGTCGAATCAGAAGAAACGTCAAAGGTCGAATTCTTTACCAATAAGTGCGAGTGATAACCTCAACATGGACAGTGAAAAGGTAGGAGAAGTGCCTTTAGGACAACTAATGAGTGGTTTAGAGGCTATGCTAGACAAAAAACTCGCAAACCTTGTAACCAAAGAGGATTTAGGTGTAGTTACAAGCAGGTTATTTGTGCTAGAAAGTGAAAATAAGGAAATGAAGGTAAAGTTATGCCAAATAATTGAAGAAAATAAAATAATTCAGAATAAACTAGTGGATATGGAAGCAAGAGGAAGGAGAAATAACTTAGTATTTAAAAGACTTAAGTGGAATGGAAGTGGCAATACAGACTTTAGACTCTTGGTCAAAAATGTTTGTAGTGAAATTTTTGGTACAACCAACTCTTTATGGGTAAACAGGGCTCATGGCTTAGGCAGTAATGGACTGGTAATTGCGCATTTACCCTCAGATGCAGACATAGACTACATAATGTCACGATTAGCCAGGCTGAAAGGTACAGGTTATGCAGTATATCGTGATTACCCTATAGTTACACGGGAGAAGAGATGGAAGCTAATGGTGGTAAGGCGTATAGTACCCTCTCTATGGAAGGGTAGACGTCGAATGCCCCTTGTGAACGACCGTCTCATGATAGAAGGTTGGCGATTTACCTGGGAGGACGGTAAGCTGGTAGCAGCAGGTGGTCGAGATGGAGCTGAGCGGCTGAGGGACATAATTCACCACGATCTCACAGATGTCCTTTTGAGGCTTGCTAGGGAGGATGATAGACAGAAGAAAGTGCAAGACAAGAGTTTGGAGGCTGCAAGGGCAGAACCTGCTACTAACATGGAGTCTGCGGGGATGCCAGGATCGACACGGACTTTTGCGCAGGTGACGGGGAGTGTCAGAAACCAACCCTCTAATATATTCTCCAACCATTATATCAAGGGACTTAAGAATTATGAGTTACAATGTTTGTGGGCTTAAAAATAATGTAAATGATACTTTATTTCTAGGATTTGTTTATGAATTTGATGTTACCTTTTTATTTGAAACATGTATAGATGAGAATGATCAACGCTTTATTTTAAATAGATTTTCCCCATAGAATGTTCATTTTAATTTTGCTAGTAGGTAAGCTCAATTTGGGCGCAACATAGGTGGATCAATTACTTTAATTAATTTACCATCTCCTTATTTCAATGTACTTAATTTAATATACTTAGACAACTTCTCTTTGATACATGTCGATCCAAAAAATATAGATTTATTTATATAACCTGTATATTTAAATTATAATAAGTGGAATATGGAATTTTTTAGATTAAGAAAGTTTTTGGAAACAAATAGCTTAAGGAACCTTTTGCTTATAGGCGATTTAAATGGGCGTATTGCTAAAGAATAACTTACATTTGAGGGTGTCATTGAAATTTTAAATAATAATTTATCAGATTTGAGAGATTCAAGGGATTCTGTAATCAACAGTAAAGGCAAGAAACTGTTAGAGCTAATGGGAGACTTTGGTACGATAGTTTTGAATGAAAGATCTGAAAGTGTTAAGAATGGTAATTACATATTCGTAGGGCCAACGGGCAGTTCTGTGATAGACCTAGCTCTTATGACGGGCCAAAGTTTACACTTAATTCGGGACTTTGAGGTTGTCTGTCACCCCAGTTCGGATCATCTGCCAATACAAATTTTATTAAAAATTAAAGAAGGTGAAAAAATTGAAAACAGAAATAATAAGAATAAGTTGTTGCCATTACTACCCAAATTAAAATGGAAAAAAGGAATAAAGACCTTTATTGTACGGCAGTGGGTCATTCTGCGTTAAATTTAGTCATATGCGACAACAATCAGGTAAATGTTAATAATATAATTGATTGCATTGAGATTTCAATAAACAATCAAAAGCACCGCGATGATACACGAAAGATGCGGCCAACTTTCAAACAGCCGTGGTATGACTTCGAGTGTTACAGTTCTAGAAAGAAGGTCTTTAGGTTATTAAATTCATTTAGAAAAACTAATTCGCATCAGGATCGATTAAATTACATTGGAGAACGGAAATGGTATAAAACATTGTGCCAATATAAAAATATACAACATTATGAGAGTATTATTTTAAATATGAATAATATTTCGAATTCAAAGGGGTTTTGGGAGGCGATAAATAGTTTTAAGAAACAAAACGGGAGAGTGGTGGAAATATTTCAGTGAGCCAGCGGGTTGCACGTTTTAAGAGCCTGCGAAATCCCTCTTTATTATCAAATTATATCTGCTACTCAGAGCCTCTAATTATGAATGAAACCCTTGATAAGGAACTTGATATAGTTGAAGTCAGGGAAGTACTGCGTAAGCTGAGGGACGATATGGCTCCCGGTTACGACAGAATTCCCTACGAGTTTTTTAAATACGCTCCACATTCCCTACTTGAAAAATTACTTACTGTTTACAATAAAATATATTTAAACGGCCAAATACCGGACAGCTTTAAAAAATCTGTTATTTTTACAATATACGAAAAGGGCGAAATCAATGTAGTAGAGAACTCAGGGGATTATCATTTATAGATAGTGTATGTAAAATATTTTGCAGCATAATTTTAAACAGGTTAGAAAAATGGGGAAATGAGAGAAATATCTTGACGGAATTCCAAGCAGGCTTTAGTAAAGGCTATTCTACTGTAGATAACAAATTTAATTGAACTTGTATGGTAAACTTACAATTGGAAAAAGAAAATTGCAAATTTTACTGTTTTTATGTTGATTTTTCCTTTGCATTCGACACAATTCTTATTGATTCTCTACTGTAAAAGCTTGGATTGTCGACTCACATGCTAAAAATACTCAGAGAAATGTAAAACGGCTCTTTATCTTCGGCTGGTGTCTGGTGTAAAGAGGGGATGACGCCTGCTTTTAGAACTGAAATGGGTTTAAGGCAGGGCTGTGTAATGAGTCCCTTATTATTTTCTTTATTTATTAACGATTTACCGGATTTGCTGGGTGGAGGATGTATTTTCGGGAAAACCAGGGTGAATATGTTGCTTTACGCGGATGATATAATTCTACTCGTACCTACAGCAGAAGCTTGCAATGTATGATTAATAATTTAGAAAATTACTGTAAAAATTGGAATCTAAATGTAAATTTGAATAAATAAAAATAATGGTGTTCAGAATAGGGGTGAAACGGAGTAAAATTGAGAGGTGGCGGTACGAAGGGACAGAGATCGAGGTTGTAAATGAATACAATTACTTGGGAGTCATATTTACATCACATTTATCGTGGAAACAACATTTTAAAGAAAAATCAAGAGTTTTAAAATTAATTACAAATTCAGTTTGGGAATGTCTTTTAAAAGATAAGAAGGTGTCTCTGTTAGCAACATTTACACTTTTTAATGTTGTTGTCAGGTCCGTTTTGTGCTACGGAGCCCAAGTATGGGAATACAGAGAATTTGACCCAATTGAGGGAGTTAAAAGAATGTTTTTGAAAAAACGTTTTAGACTCCCCTTTAACACACCAAATTACAGACTTTTCGTTGAAACTGGCTCGGAAAAATTATACTACTTTACCCTTCAATTAAATCTAAAATATCTTGGAAGAATCTGGAGTATGACGCCAAATCGTTTACCTTACATATTAGCAAAAGACATTGTATTAAGAAAATATTCTGGTTCAGCGAGTGGAGAGCTTAGAAAGTAAGTGTGGAATTGAGGTAAATTTTAATGTTGATAACAGCGTTGAGTTGGTGGGTCAGTTGACTAGAGTGGATGAGGCGACGAGAACAGGCTGGCGAGTGGAACGTAATACAGGCCGTGCTTGTACGTCTGTCTATCATCAACATTATTTAACAATAAAACTTGACCTTGGAGATGAGACATTCCTGAAAAATTGTTATGATGTGAATATTATGTCTTGGGCAATTAAGGCGCGGGCAGGCCTGGTTGATTTAAATTACAAACCTTGGTTTCCTGATAAAAATCACGTATGTTCTTTGTGTAACCGGAATGAGTAGGAGACGGCCTTTTTTGTGAGTATTTGTCCTATTCTGGGAACGATTCGGAGAAAATGGCATGGGAGTAACGTGCTAAGCGAAAAAGAATATTTTGACTACCTTGATGGAAAGGATTGGCTTCAATTTGGAAAATATATGAGAGATGCGTGGAAAAAGCGGTGGGATTTAGTCTATGAATTTTATTTTTAAATGTTAGAATATAGATGAAAAACTTTTAGATGACAGTTGTAAGGATCCCAAAATAAAATAAAAACAAATATTATATTGGTGTGTGTGTGTGTGTGTGTGTGTGTGTGTGTGTGTGTGTGTGTGTGTGTGTGTGTGTGTGTGTGTGTGCGCGTGCGTGCGTGTGTGTGCGCAATATAACATTTTCCTATTCTTTTTTCTGATATATTGATCCTTATTTGAATCGCCAAACTTAAAATGTCTATAGTTTTGGTTAGTTAAATTTGTTGTATTAATTGTAGTTATAAGAAGTGTACAGAAGTGCCAACCAGACAGACGGTCGAAAGGACCATTGTATTTAGTGCAAATATTTGTTCCTTACTTAGGATAAATAAATACTTATTTACTTTTAGAGAGCTAAAGCTAGTTCCTATTAAGATTAGTGAGGAAATATTTTGTTTCTTTTATTGTACAAATAAAGCACTTTTTCTTCTTCTTCTTCTGAGTCGAAATAGTGATGGTCCAAATCCTCCTCAAAACGGAGCTCTCCCTGTAAATACTTTACCCTCATAATGCCCACTAAAAGTTTTTCGTGAAGTTTTATAAAAATATAATTTTGGTAGAGTGAATTTAAAGAGGAAATTTACGCTTCCTTAAAAGTAGTAAAATGTGATTATAATCTCATGAATTTGTGTTTCGCCTATGGAATCGTATCTAAAAAAGTAGTAGATGCCCAGGTGAAATTCTGCAAATGGAGTGTCCAGTCCTTAGAATCCGACAATTGTTTATCAAAAACGTCCTCATACATTTAAGGAATAATAAAAAAGATTTATTTTTCAATATTTAGCACGAGTATTCGACTCGAAATTGAATTAATTTTAGATTCTTCACTCCTAGACTAATTAATAATATTGGCAAAACAAATTCTTTCTATCTTTCGCATATAATCTATATAAATTTACCTCTAATCACATATTAGAGACTGAGGGGAGAAGTGTTGCCGCATACGGTAGGAGGGTGGGGGAGTTTTTTGATAGGAGCAGGGGTAGATGCAGCGGAGGCATTCTTGCATTCGCATTACACTCAGTCATTTTATATTGTCTTGTGTGTTTTTATATATGCTTATAAGTAGATATGAATATGTCGATACTAGCGCACTGTTGGAGCCGACCGAAACCAATGAAATTTACTGTCTAATGTGGCCATAAACAAATCTGTAAAATGAAACAATAAATCTAGAATAGAAATAAACGAATCTATAGCTGTTTTAATGAAAAATCTTCGAAATCTTAATGAAAAATCTTTATTCTTCAAATTTAATTGTAACATATTCTTTATTTTTTATTGTTCTTTTTCCAGTGATAACTAGGTGTAAATTCTCTTTTATTAATTTCATCTACTAATACCAGATATTGTGATTATTATCGCAATTTAATCTATATTTTCTAAGACAAAATTCAATCAGGGGTCATCTTTAGTTTTGAACGCACATGTAAATTAAAGGAATTTTGTTGAAATTTTACCATTCAGATAGTAAAAACAAGGATATTTGAAGAAATTTCTTTTAAATTTACTCGAAAAAGTAATAGTTTTAATTTTGTAAATAAACTTTTTTCTTGGTAAATGGCGTGCGAAAAATATTATGTCCGTTTTTTAAGAAAATATCCTAAAACATAACTATGATCGACATTATAGCTCAAAAATCCATTTAAAAAACAAAAAACTTTACGAAAATGAACTGAATTATTTGAGAAATAGGGCTAAAGAAAATCAAATTGTCGATCATGAAAAGATGTACAATATACAAAAATTGCGAAAGATAAAAAAGATCTCAATCTATTTACTGGCAAAAAAATTCAACCAATCGCCGAAAAATTATCCATCAACACCAATGATAAAACCAAGTCTGAAATGATCGAACAAATAGATGAACACAAATCTGAAAATATCATTGATGTCGAAGTTTTATCCTCTATGCACGGTCTATTCAAACAATACATTTTAACGAATTTGAACGATAATTTCATGCCAATTTACAAATATCTTTCAATTATGCGTCCAGAAATTAGAGGTTTAATCAAAACATTTCAAGAAACCGTTAAAAATATGAAAGGTTATTTATCATTGGAATGTGAATATGAAAGAACTTTAGTGAACGGTTAAACACAAACTTGTCCAATGTATTTTACTATAAAAACTGACGAAATCTTTGATACAGAGGACTTTATTACTAAGCAATTTAATAAATTAACACATCGGGAACAAGTAAATAATCCAAATAGAGATTCTGGATGGACATTAAAACATTGTAAACAAATGATTTTGAGCCTTAATAAACATGAATTTATGAACGCAGGATCATAAATCAATTTGCCACGAGAGATAAAGGTAAAAAAGCATGTGTGAATATAAAAAATAAAGACGATTATTGCTTTATTTACTCTATCTGATGTAACGTGTAAAACAATACCAAAAAATTGTGAATGACGAAATATTTTCTGGTTTTGAGTATCCAATGTCTTTAAAAGATATACAATTATTTGAGAAACAAAGCTACAAATCAAAGTACAAAAATGTCTGTAAATGTCTATACTTATGATGAAAAAGTACATAACGTTCCTTTACAAATTTCAGAAGTTTATGATGCCGAGTTAGAAATTGATCTATTGTATGTTAAACAAGATGATAAATCTCATTATGTGTTTATAACCGATTTAAGTAGGTTAGTTAGTTCTCAAACATCCAAACATGGACATACAATTTTTCTATGTAGAAGATGTTTAAGCCATTTCTACAAATATAGTGCTTTATTAGATCATTTAGAGATATGCAAACAACATGAGGTCTGTAAACCAATTATTCCGTTTCCTGGTCAAACAATATCATTCACTAATTATCAAAAGAAATGTAACCATCCGTACGTTATTTATATGGATTTTGAAAGCATATTAGAAACAATTCCGACATGCAAGAACAATCCACAAACATCGACTACAACTAAGATTCAGAAGCATATTCCTTATGGTTTTACTCTATTTTTAGTATCTAATGTAACGAATCGCATGTACAAACCGATATGTTATCGAGCCCAAAATGAAGAGGATTTGCCAAATGTTCCTGCAAAAGTGTTTGAAGAGCTCAATAAATTATCGAAATACATAGCTAAAAAATATAATTCAAAGAACATGAAGCCTATGAAATTGACTGAAGAAGAAGAAATTACATATAAAAATTCTAACATATGCCATATTTGTGAAACAGAAGGTTTCGATGATGAAAAAATATTAAAAGTAAGAGATCACTGTCATTTAACAGGAAAATGTAGAGGAGCTGCTGATTTATCTTGCAATTTAAATTTGAAATTCCCCCAGAATATTCCAGTTTTCTGTCACAATATGTCAAATTACGATACGCATTTGTACATAAAAGACTTATGGAAAGAAAAAAAAAAAAAAAAGAAAAAAAACAAAAAACAATATGGAAATGTTGATTTGATCGCAAATACCGATGAACGATATATAAATTATTCAGTAAATTCAGGATATGGATATGAATTCGAAGGTGATAAACCAAGAAAATTTATAAAAGTCTCTTTTTCAGATACGTTCAGATTCATGGCGTCATCTATTGAAAAATTAGCTAAAAATTTAAACAAAGAAGACTTCAAGCATACTAATCATTTTATACAGAATGGAAGAATATTGAATGAAATTATAGCAAGAGAGCCAAATGGCAAAGACGAGATTTTAAAATTATTGTCTGGAAAAGGCATATTTCCTTATGAATTTATCGATAGTATTTAAAAACTTGATTACACAGAAGAGCTGAAAATTGAAGATTTCTATTCACTTTTGACAGATGAGAGCATGTCTGTGAAAGATTATCAATATTACTTGAGCGTTTGGAAGAAATTAAAACAAAAAAATCTAGGAAATTACTCTGATTTATATAACATCCAAGATGTTTTATTGCTTGCTGATATATTTGAAAATTTCAGAAATATTTACTTAAATTGCTATAAACTTGATCCTGCTCATTATCTAACTGCGCCAAGTCTCGCTTGGGATGCTATGTTAAAATTAACGAAAATCGAGCTTCAGTTGATACACGATTATGATATGTATTTGATGATTTAAAAAGGTATTCGTGGAGGCATTTCTAAATGTATTAAACGATATGTGAAAGCAAATAACAAATATTTAAAAGATTTTGATAAGACAAAACCAGAAAATTATTTATTACATATTGATGCAAACAATCTTTATGGTTATGGTCTTATGCAAAATTTACCATATAATGATATAAAGTGGATGAATCCTAAAACTTACACAAGTGCAGAATGGAAAGAAAAAATTTTGGAACTTACAGGAGAAGAATCTTATGGTTATATTCTCGAAGTTGATCTGGAATATCCAATAAATTTATATGAGCATCATAAAGATTTACCTCTTGCTCCAGAACATTTTAACAATAAGTTGTAGACAACTTTATTAGATAAAACTGAATATGTTATTCATTCAAGAAATTTGAAATTTTATTTAGAACAAGGAATGGTGTTAAAACATGTGAATAGAGTGTTATTACATTTGACCAGAAGTCTTTTATGAAAGAATACATCAATTTCAATACAAATATGCGAACTAAAGCTACAAGTGACTTTGAGAAAGATTTTTACAAGTTAATAAACAACTCAGTTTTTGGAAAAAGTATGGAAAATGAGCGAAATAGATGCCATATTAAACTTAGAAATGAAGAATTTTCGATGAAACAAGCTAAGAAAACAAACTTCAAATGCTTCAAGATATTTAATAAAAATTGTATTGCTAGTCATATGTACAAACAAAAAGTAAATTTTAACAAGCCGATCTACATAGGGTTTTCAGGTCTTGATTTGTCAAAATTGTTAATGTATGACTTTTATTATGATAAATTGAAGAAGTTTGATCCAGATTAGAAACTATGTTACATGGATACAGACAGTTATTTTCTATAATTTAAACGAGATCCTTTTAAAATTATTAAGGACAATATAGATGTGTTTGATACAAGTGATTATCCAAAAGATCATGAATGTTTCACTACTAAAAATAAGAATGTTATAGGAAAGTTCAAAGATGAATTGAATAGTGAAGTTTTAGAATAATTTTGCGGATTGAGATCGAAAATGTACTCGTACAAATATCTAGATAAAATCCAGTTAGGTGTAAAGGAATTAAAAGAAGCGTAGTAAATAAATCAATAACAATTGAAAATATGAAGAGATGTTTGTTCGAAGATAAAGAAGATTTTAGAGAGATGGCTTGCATTAGAAGATATAATCATCAATTGTATACCAGGACTATAAACAAGTTAGCACTAAGCTCAAAAGATGATAAAAGAATTGTTTTAGAAAATAAGATTAGTACAGTACCGTATGGCTATAAAAATGAAGCGAAATCTAATATATTAGGTGAATTAAATAAACTTGGAAACTTTGGTGTATAAATGGAAGATGATTTAATTCACTGTCACAAATGTAAAAATAAAACTAAAAATATATATTTTAAAATTGTTCAAACTCAAAACGGATTGTATAGGATTGCTGCAAATTGTTCAAAATGTAAGACAAATAAGAGTAAATTTATAAAGAATCCAAATGAAAAACAAGGAATTGTTAAGAAAGAATTGAAGAATAGAGAGGAGATAGAGATTGAATCTAAAGAAATTCATGCACCAGTACAAAAACATTAAAAAAATAGAAAAATTATAACTTTTGAAATTAATGATATATGGGCAGCAGATTTAGTTATTATGTCTAATTATTCGGATCAAAATGATGTATTTAAGTATATGTTAAATGTTATTGATACTTTCTCAAAATATGCTTGGTCAAGAGCGATTAAAAGAAAAAACGGTAAGGATGTTTCAAAAGCTTTCGAAGATATAGTAAAAGATGCGATAAAGATCAATCACAAACCTCCAAATCTACTTCATACAGATAAGGGTTTAGAGTTTAAAAATAAAGAATTAATGATGTTTTGAGGAAATATAACATTTAGATTTATCATACTAAAAACGAAGAGAAATCAAGTATTGTAGAGAGATACAACAGAACTCAAAATGAGAGAATGAAAGTTATTTTTGAGATTAATAAAACGTTTAAATGGATCAATATTCTTCAAGAAATAGTCAACAATTATAATAATACAGTTCACAGTACAATCAAAATGACGCCTAAAGACGTATATAAAGATGCAGAAAAGGAGTTATTAGAGACAGTTTTCAAGTATGTTCCACCAGAAATTCATACGAAAACTAAATTGAAAATTAATGATCATGTAAGAATTGTTAGAAAAAAACAAACATTTTCGAAAAAATATAAGAACATTTGGTCAAGAGAAATCTTTGTGATTTATCAAATTAAAAACACGGATCCTGTAACTTATAGTATAAAAGATTTAAATAATGAAGAAATAACCGGAAATTTCTATGAATGTAAATTGAGAAAGTTAAAGCTGTAATTTTTTTTATTTAAATGGAGTCTCAAAAAAATGTTAAATATGTGAGGAAATGAAAGATTTTGAAGAACTTTATACAAAAGAGATAACCAAAGATGGATTTGATTATAATTGTAAAGATTGTCATAATAAATATCATAAAAAATTATACGATAAAATGGAAAAATTATCTTTGGAAGAGAAAGAGTCCACACGGTGTAAAAAAGTTAAGAATATTTCTGAATTTAAAAATTGGCATTATAGTAAAGATAAAAAACAAGCATATTGTAAAGAATGTATGAGAGAAATCTTTTCTAGACCAGTTCATTGCGTATGTGGAAGAGAAATTCAACAATTCTATAATTTTAAAAGGCATTTACAAACAAAATATCATAATTCGAGAGTATCATTTCCAGATTAAAGAATATATACCTGGTTCATTAATGAAAATGGTGTTTTTTTGAAAGTTTGAAGGTAGTAACGATTCGTTACCCCCTTTGTTTCTAAATGTTTTTCTGTACTCTTCTTTAACATGATCAATAATAGCTTTAATCGTATTTTAAAATTCTAATATTTCTCCTACATCATTAGTGATCTCAAAATTAAGAATACAGTCAAGATTCATTGATGAAAACAGTGTCAGGATGAAGATTTTTGAAGAAGATATTTATAGCTCCTGAGGGGAGCAACAGAAACATTATATTATAATGTTTCTGTTGCTACCACTGTCCAAGAGTGTTTTAACTGTTAAATATTTGTCAAACTCAACATCTACACTAGGTAAATCAAAATTCTCTTCCTCTTTTTTACGTTAGAACAAATGGTTGTTAATGGCTGATTTTAATTGGGGGCTTAATTTTGCATTAGGAAATTTAACATTCCTGTTCTGGGAATGTTCCGATCTTTCCGAGGCCTTTAAGAAACTTTCCCCATTTACAAGTCTGTTGGAGCTTGGACATTAACATTACGCCTGGAATTCGTTTGATTTATGTTGCAATTACGGGCAATATGACCTGCCCTCTTACACACGTAGCAAATTACACGCTTATCGCTTAGCTGGTTTTGATGCACCTGCACTTCCGGACGCCTAGATTGTTGATAAGGTCGGTCATTCCTCCGCATATAGTCTGCATAGGAGACATTTTGTATTTTTATACAAATTTCGTCTAGTTCACTAAACGTAGTTAGGTTTCCCACAAATACCAGCTTATTTCTAGTCTCAGGATTGATTCCCACTTTCAAAATTTCTACAATGTCCCTTTCTTCAATATCAAAACACAATAGCTTTACACTTTCTTTCACGTCAATAATGTAACTGCTCAACGTTTCATTATGTCTTTCAGGCCTATGTACAAGTTCAAATTTTAATCGCTCTAACTGGGTGAAGGGTACAAAGGTACTTAATATGTTTTGGTGCACTTGGCTCACTTTATATCCTACCCTTTTATATTCTACAACTTTGCTCAACAAGGGGCCTGTGCATTTACCCGTGATAATCTCTAATATCGCCTTACCAGACAATTTTGTCTCCCCTTTAATCTTCAACAATACCCTTAGAAATTCCAACAATTGTATTACATTTAATCCATCATATATTTTTAAATTTTTCAAATATCTCTCAACCGGGTTAGCTAATTTTCCAAAGACAATAGAGTCCCTATCAGGCATGAACACTTCATTTTCAACTCGCTTCCTTTCACCCTCTAGACTACCTACTGTAGGTACACTATCTAATCCCTCTTCTAATTCCTGATTACTCTCAGAAAGTTTTCGAATTGCTTTCGAGGTATCTTCCTCATCAATTTGTGCTTCTTCAAACTTGAATAAGGCTAACTTGAATGTTTCATGTAACTTTTCTATCACCTTACTCTGTATGACTTCGGGTTTGAAAACTCTACTCAAAATGTCTAACCTCCTCTGCCAGTGTTTAAGTTTAGACTCACACCTTAAAATTTCTAATGTGTTCTTTAATTCTAGGCTTTCTTCTAAACGTTCACTCAATACATCTAATTGCTCCTTAACGCTTTCTATTTCGTCCTTATAATTGATTTTCCCTTTAAGATGTACAACATTGGGCACTACCTCTAACTTAATAAGTTGTCATAATCTTCTTCTTAATTCTACTACCAGAGAATTCGGTTTAGGATCAACACCCCTAAGTTTCACTTCAAACAACAGTTCTTCTTTACTAAGTAGGTCCACTTTCATCGACATCGTTCACTAATTAAAGTTCAGTACCGTTCACAAATGTCACTTTATATTACTGTTTATACCTCACAGAAACTTTTAATGAAAATTAATTCATCAATTAGTTCGGAATATTATACTGTTAAAATCGATTCACCATGCCACTACTGAACCAGGCACTGCAGTTACCAGGCACAACAATAACAGAGTAAACCAATTTAATGTTTTCCTTTAAGAGTTCACACAAATACAAATAATCCGTTCAAAACTGCTCATCAACCGCTCAATTATACAAAGCAGTGTGGCGCAATTATGTAACGTGTCTATAGGAATGTTAATTTCCATAAACCAATTACAACTATTTTGTTTCAGTATAAGAGAGATCAAGTGATTGTAAACCAATAACCCTTTATTTTAACAATGCACAACTCCCAAATGAATCCAATAATTAAACTCGGTATAAATTAATAGAAATTTTAATTATAATGAACACTAATAATAGACCATCGCCAAGCTATATTTATTACTTTTAATGTATTGTCACTATTTCTTATTTATAAACCTTCAGATGTTGACATGTCCAGACTTATAATTAACAATCAATCAAATCATTCAATAATTGTGTCCTTCAAGTTCTCAGTGCTAATATTTTCAACATAAACTCAAAATAAAAATCTTCATTAAATTTCAAAATAAAATAATTTTCTTTAAATACAAAATGAAACAACTAATAAAATAAGACTTCTTCTCAATATAAAAATCAAACAAATGAAGGTAATATTAATAATTAAGTAGGAACAAAGACAATGTCCAACCAGTTGAACTCAAAGTTTTATCAATTACTAAATCCTTGTTTGCTGTAAATTTCCAATTTTCAAGATTATCGAATTACCCAGAATAATCTGGTTGCCTTTGAATATTAAATTTAGGAGCTTGTAATATATATATATATATATATATATATATATATATATATAGAATCTCAGATAGTAAAATATAATTTCTTTATCAGTAGGCTATTCCTGAATTAACCAACTTGAACAGGAAAATACCATTAAGCAATTTTCTTTTAAAATGTTAAATTCTAACTTTTTACAGTACCTCACACGTTTCCAGAAGACTTCATAAACCAAAATAACTGTTATTGAGCAATTACTTGAAAATTCAAACTTTAAATTTTGAAAAGAATTTAACTTCAAACTCAACCTTCCTACCGAAATATCTACACGGCAAGAGTAGGCTAATCACTTCTACCACGAACTTCTCTCTCTGAGCACACAGCAAAGACTCCCCTAAAAACCCACTTGAATCAACCTGAAAGCTCTCGAAGTACCTCCCACCATCCAATCAACCTAACGTTGGCGAATTAAAATTGACCAAACACAATGAACTGGACGGCACCTATCCAACCCAGACCTGTATCTTATTGCCAATACCTCGAGACAAAAGGAAGCTTCTAGGCATTCCTCGAACCTGAATCAACAAGATATTCAGCACTGCTGAAAGGATCACAATTCTTACTATCACTTATATTGTAAATTTACAATTCTCTTAACATAAATATAAATATTCTTATAAATTACTAAACAAATATAGGAAGCATCCTATAATCAGGAAGTAATATCTCTGAAGCAATTGATCTAAAATGTTCAAAATCTTGTGTAAGAGAACTTAATTTTTCTTCTAGTTTTTGAAATTTATCAGCATATGAATCACTGTATTCAACAAATTTATGAGCAATATTTTCAAAGGTTTTGGTGGCATCTAAACTAAACTTGTTCAAATGATTCTCATAATTTTGGTTCAGTTCATCAAACATTTTAATATGATCTTTGATTGAGTTTTTAACATCAAACGGATAAATGCCCCTACTAACGCTGCTAAGTCTCTTTCCTTTAAAATCTAAGGCATTTTTAACATTCGGATCATTTAAATCAACAATATCGATGTTTTCTGATAATTTTAGAGGTTTTAAATTGTTTTCTTTAACAACAACACCATGTTTGCCAATACCAGATTTATATTCTTCAGAATATAAATCATCTCGTGGAACATCATTGTCTGTTAATGATCTCCACAATCCTTGAGTACCTTCATACGTTTTTTCATTAATAATTATATCATTATGTTCAAAATTCCTGGGTAAATTTTCAATCATAAAACTTTTCTTTTTTCTATCCCAATGCAAACCAAATTTATCATCTTTTGCTCTAGGAAGGAATTTTTTTACCAATTTCACCAATTATCATATCTGTTGTGCCAGGAACTATTGTAGAATCTTCAATGATTCGGGGTCTAAATGGTGTTGAAGATAGTAATTTTGGTAATTCAAATTGTTCCACTTCACATTCTGGAATCGAAATATCAGCAAATTGTCGTACAACTGGAACTAAATCCATCATATTTTTATTTTGATTTAGAACATTTTCAATTTTGCCCTCAACATTGTTTATTGCAGATGATACAGGATAATTAATTTTTTGAATAAATTCTTTTTCTTTTTCATCAATTCTAATCTGTTCTTTAAATTCTTTGATTAATTTCTTTTCTTTTTGATCAAGATTTTGTCACGTCAAAAATTTGGAACGTGGAACGTAAAACGTGAACGTGGAACGTAAAAGCGTTAACGTAAACGTACAACTATGGACAGTTTGGACATTTTTCTGTTATCTTAATAATGTAAATAGAAAGTAAATATAATGTAAAGATAATTATAACAAATATTTTATCAATTAAATTTATCAGACCACACAGCATCATTTATATTATAAAACTTATTCAAATATATTTAGGCTTCAAAGTGAGATTAATTGTTAAAAATCCATAGTATTCTCTCCAAATTTTATCACATAACTCATTAAACTGGTTAAAACTCATATCAAATTCCACATAATTTTTGTAAATCTTTCTCGAATTACAAAAAAGATCTCGAATCTTTCTGATAATCTTGTTTAAAAATACAAAGCATATTTAAATTATTTCTTATAACTTGTTTATCAACCTTTGAAAAACATTGAGAAAGATAGATACAATATATATTTTTATGACGAGACATTACGAAATATTCCTTAAAAACATCTTGATTTTCTAAAATACGTACAATAATCAAAAACGATTAAAGAATTTGGTTTACATTTGCTTAATGAAACTATATCCTCAGAAGCATGGTAAAAATGTGATATTTTTTTGCTTAAGTTCTTCTCAATATTTTCAAATCTTTCTTGTAATTTCTTATATGCGTCTTGTTTCAAAGATTTACTAAAAACATATAAATTTAAATAAGGAATTAATCTATTATAGATGAAATTCAATAATAAAATAGTTTTTCCATATTCACTTGAACCAACAATTAACAATCTAATAGGTAGATCTTTCTTGTTTTCTTCAAAAGTTTTGTAGTTTTATCTGATCTTTTTGCTTTAAAAATTTCTCCGTTTAAATAGCAAAAATTAAACTGTTAAAATTGACTTCAGAAGGTTCTAAATTAAACTTAGAACATCCTATTCATTTAGAGGAAGAATCAAATTATTTTATTGGTTTAAGTGGTTTTTATTCTGATAATTTTGTAATAAATATTAGTGAAAGTTCTCCTTATTGTATAGGATTTAGTGAAAAGAACATAAAAAAATATTATGGCTTAAACAAAGGATATTATACCTTCAATCAAATAAAAAATTCCTTTAAAAATTATCTGAAAACTTTCAAATAATCAGATAAATCTTTAAACTTTGACGAAAACAAATTTGAAATGCAAAAGAATTATCTCTTTAACAAAATTCAAATAAACTCACCAGTAAGAATTATTTTTTCACTGATTATAATAGATTTATTAGGGTTTGTTCAAGAAATTATTGAGCCAAATCAGATATATTTAGGAAATGAAACGCCAAAATTTAGACCGTTCGATGTAATTGAAGTACATTGTAATCTCGTTGAACCTAGTTTCGAAAATCATACCGAACATTTACACAAAAAATAGGAGATATTGTACACATTTTACCCAAATGTTGCTTATGGATAAAAAATCAGTGAAAAACCAAATGAAATCAATTGTATTCCAATTAGAAAAAATATTAAAAGAATTCAAAAAATCGTTCTGACTATACAAGACTCTGAAGGAAATTTATTGAATAATGAGAATAAAACAATAATTTATTTAAGATTGTCGAAATAATCTTATTAAATGTCGGTAATGATGATAAAATATCATATTTCATGTGAGGGACTGTATAGAAGATTAGTGGAATTAAAGGTAGCTAAACCATTAGTTTCCTTTGAGCTTAAATGTGTTAGTGCACAAAATAAGAAATTGTTGATTTTAGGCAAGGTCAATGTGGAAATAAAAATTAATAAATTTAGCTGGAAGATAACATTTTTAGTTATAAAAGATTTGCTACAACAGGCCATATTAGGTGCTACCTTTATGAAAGACACTGGAATGTTACTGGATTTAAAAAGAAATCAGTTTTCTTTTGACTTTAAACCCAATTATTTAATTAAGTTAAATATTCACAATATAGTTAGTAATTTGAGTGCTAATATAAATTTTAACATAGGTGTGGACACAGTGAAAGATCAAGTGAACAGTTTAGTGAAAGAATATCCGAGTGTGTTTACGGACAAAATAGGAAAAGCGTTAAATTTCTAATAGAAATTGAAGGTTAAAGACAGTACTCCGGTATATACACGACCCTATCCTTTAAGCCCGAATAAATTATTAAAATGCGAGAAATAATTAAGGATTTAGAACAACAGGGAATCATATAGCCAAGCTTAAGCAACTATTCTAGTCCGGCATTTTTAGTGGGCAAAGAAAATGGAAAAAGTGAAAGGTTAGTCATTAATTATAAAAAATTTAACGATAAATTGGAGGGTGTAGCTTATCCACTCAGAGAATTAGATGAAATATATCCATTCTTAAAGGGGCATAAGTATTTTTCTACAATCCATTTATCGTCAGCTTTCCATCAGATTGAATTACACGAAAGCAGTAGAGACTTGACTACCTTCAGTGTACCGTTTGGATCTTATCGCTACAAAAGAATACCGTTTGGACTTCTAATTGGTTCGGGAGTACTTACCGCTTATCTGAATCAAGTGCCAGGTGATTTAAAGTATAACTGTACCTTGGCTTTCCTAGACGATATAATCATATATTCTAAAACATTATAAGAACATTTTAAACATTTAAGGATGGTCTTAGACGGTTTACGTGATAATAACTTAACGGTAAAGTCCCAAAAAGTAAAATTTTGCTTCAAGGAAATTACATTTTTGGGACATTTAATTGGTGAAGACCAGCTGAAGATAGATCCAGATAGAACTATTGCTATGCAGGAATGTCCGAGGCTTAAAGACAAAAAGGGTGTAGCCAGATTTATAGGTATGGCTAGCTATTTTGCCAGATTAAAATCAAAATATGCGGAGATTGCGGTCCCGATCTGATCTCAGGAAAAAGTCTGTCGCGTTCGTGTGGAATAATAGGGCCGAAGAGGCGTTCCAGAAATTAAAAAAGGCTGTAAGCAATCCTCCGGTATTAGCTATTCCTGACTACAACAAGCCTTTTGTATTACATTGTGACGCCAGCGATAAAGCCTTGGGTAATGGGGAAAGTTTAATTATTGGATTCCTTTGGGAGTTGTGCATTGTTAAAATAAAGGGTTGTTGGTTTACAAGTCACTTGATCGCTCTTATACTGAAACAAAATAGTTTTAATTGGTTTATGGAAATTAACATTCCTATAGACACGTTACACTGATGAAGCAGAAGGTTCAGGTTTTCCCTAAACAAATGGCGCTCATATATTGTGTGAGGTGTAAGGCAAAAACTGCAACAAATGGTAGAAAATATTATGAAAACATCAATGGAGTTAATAGAATTTCTGGAAAATGTGCTGAATGTAACACTAAAAAGAACCAATTTATAAAAACTTGATTTGAAATTTTTTCCTAATAAATAGAGATGGCGGGACATTACAGTGCTTTCGATCTTTTTATAATGCAACATGAAAGAGATTTGAAAAAGAACATTGGAATGATATTTCTCAAAAATATGAACTATCCGAAGATATGATGCGATTGTACATTAATAAGTTAAATTGGTATAATATTGCAAAATATCAAAATCTGTCCCCAGAATTCATTAAAGAAAATATACATTATCAATTGAAAGAATACATGTCTGTTATTTGCCTTTATCAACACTTGAGCACAGGATTTTTGGAAGAATTTAAAGATTCAGTTGATTGGAACAATATTATAGATAGCGGTTATTATCCTGTGCAAATTTTATTGAAATATATGTCTGATATTGCAAAATTTAAAGAAGACAACCCTGAATATGGTGAAGTTGATCATTAATAAATGACTCTAATCTTTCTCATTATTTAACTAAAATTTATATCTTTTCTTATAAAAACGTACATTAAATCGAAGAAAAAATGATATATTTCTTATACATGATGTTTAAAATTTCATTAAAAAATTTGATTACTAAATGGGGGACTACAAAAAGTATTCAGGCGATATTGAGAGGGCGGAGTTTAAAAATTTGTATCCAATTAGTAAACAACATTTGAATGAACCGAATAAAAAAACTGAGTTTAATATTGATTTTGGAGATAATGTTTGCTCGTCTAACTTCCAATTTTATATATCTGGAACTTTAACAAAACAAGATAGTCAAGCCTATCTTGGAACAAATAATGATGTCAGATTAATTGATAATTTTATACAATTTTTATTCTCTAAAATGGAAGTAAGGAAACACAATAAATTGATAGAAGAAATTGAAAATTGCAGTCAATTAAGTACTATTAAAGGAACTATATCTTATTCCAAAAGTGATGTATTTTCAAACAGTTTTGAATCAACTTTTAAATTTGGACAATTTGAAGCGGTCTGTGATTTAGCTCATTTCGGCTTAGGATTCTTTGAAAATGTAAATTTTCCAATCTATAAAGGTGGATTTTACATTACTTTCATAAGAGCTGAAGATGATGCTATATTAAAAACAAAAACTGGAAATGATATGCCAGTTGATGGCAAAATTACAATTAACGAGTTTTTCATTAGAGTTCCGATGATTGATTACAAAACCACGAGTAAAATTAGGTTGATTGATGAAATTACAAAAAGTCAAAACATTATGTTTAATTTTTTAGATTGGCAATGTATTGAGCAAAAATGTATTTCCGGAAAAACTTATTCGTTCGATATCACAAATATTTATAGAAATATTTTCAATCCCAAGTTCATTATTGTTGGTTTTCAAACAGATAGACAGAATAATCAAGAAAAAAGTCCTTCAAAGTTCGATAGTTTGAATGTGAAAAATATCAAAGTAAAATGGAATGGTTCTTATTATCCAGATGAATTACAAAATTTAAACATTTCCGGAGGTCTTTTCAGAATTATATATCAAGATTTTAAGAAAGTTTACTACAAAAATATGGAAATTTATTACAATCCCAAAGAATTTATAGCAAATAGACCCATTTATGTCATTGATACAACAAAGAGTTTGACAAATATTTCTGGTTCAAAGTACGATATAATTATCAATATGGATTTTCAAAATGCTGTTGCAAATGCGATTTGTTATGTTGTTGTAGCCTCTGAAAAATTGTTTGAATATGACATAATTAAGAATGACATTAGAGGAATCCAGTAAATTTTTTAAAAAAATCGTCTGATTCCCTATATTATTTATCGGACGATTTTAAAACTTTACAGAATTGTTAAAGACATTGATAAAATTATTGATTTTAAATTATATAATACAATTTTGGAAATTAGGGATGATATTAGGAAAAAACTATTCCAAGGTCATCTTAAGGGTTGGGCCGGAAGTGATGATTTAAAAAAATACTTTAATATTTACTGATTCCTATATACCAAATTTCATCAAAAAAACCTCCAATAGTTCTCGAGATATAAGAGTTTTAAGATAAGGGATGATTGGGGTTGATTTTGAAAATTTTGTTATTTCCATGAAATTTTAAGTAGAACTCGCTTGTTTTTGAAGTTTAGGATTTTTCCTAAAATTGTTTATATTTTTCTATGAATATTAAGAAATAGGGGATGATTTCACCCTTAAGGATAAGTTAAGTCGAAAGAGTTAAGTATTTACTATATGTGAACCAAATTTCATGAAAATAGGATAAGTAGTTTTTTAGCAACAAGGTTTGAAATAAATATTGATATTCACTCATAATATATACATTCTCACTCATAATACCTCTAGGGAATTGAGAAATTTCATTTTAACATGTTGGTAACACTACATCTCGTCTTCATCCAGAATTTTTCTTCTTGCTTGGCGTTGGCCACGTATAGCTAACCATGAGAAATCTAACGAAATTTAAGAAGAAAAATCATTTTTTAGAAAATTTATTTATGAGTTGAAGAAATAAATATATGGACCTTATAAAGTAAGAGGATTGTTGTGAAGATATGTTTTTTGTTAAATATGTTAAGAAGTGAAGTGTTCGATTGGGCGTTGTCCTTCATGTTTAATAAGTTTCTATTATATTTACGACTCGAAGAAAGACATTACAAGAAGATTGTGTGTTGAATTTGTTTAAACATTCTAACATGTGATATAAATAATGTATGAGGAATAGTAAGCGATCAATTGTACGATGGAAAGTTTCAAGGTCTAGCGTTAGTTGAACTAACGCTCTCAGTAAAATATAATATGCTACGAGGTCAAGAGTTAGTGTCACGAACGCCTCTCACGTGTTTCAATAAAATTAGATTATTGAATGTGTTTTTCGAGGTCAATCGTTAGTTGAACTAACGCTCTCAGTGATGTAAAATTCGCTACAGGTTCTAGCTGAAAAGTAGACGTCACAAATGTAGAGTTGATTTAAATAAAACATATGATACCTTTCTTCTTCTACCATTCCCAATTTCTTAGAAGTTGTATTTTCTTAGAAGTAGATATGAAAATCCCAAGCGCAAAAACACACACACTAACAACACTACAGCAAAGACGCAATCATTCATTTTGTCTTTAACAATAATTGATGATGTTCATATTATTTTCTTTCATTCCTTCTAAAACTTCAAAAACATACTCTTTCGCTAATGAAAAATCTCGATTTCTTCCGTAAAAATCTGTACAATCGTAAACATAATATCCTAAATAGTTGAATAATAAAGTAAAATCATTTCTTTTTATCTCAGTAGTTGAAATATAAACATAAACATTTGCACTGAAAAATTTATATCTCGGCAGAGTTAGTTACATACATGTAATTTCCATTTATAATAAAAAATCTTTCTATATAAATGAATGAAGTGTATATTGCCAACTGATACAAATGACATAATAAAGGAGAAGTTATTGATAAAAGATGTTTAGTTTGTAATGATTGTCATCTGATATTGTATGAAAAACCTAAACCTAAGAAAAGAAGAAAACAAATTAACAAGTTTGAATAATCTGCTTAAAATATTACAATATGGACATCCGAAGCAAACAAAATTTGTTACAGAATTTATAAAAAAAGCAAAAATTTGAATTATCTTTTGAAAATATTGAAAAAAATCGATGGATTATTTGACGAATATATCAGATTTGTTGGTGTAAATACACATATTTATTACGAGAAGGTAATACCTATAATTTTTCACTGTTTAGATATAAAATTTGATACAAATTCAAACCTGAAATATTTGCTGATTTCATAGTACATTTGAAGAAAAGGCTTAAAATATATCTTGATGAAAATAATTACGAGTATTAAAAAAAAGTTATTGTTGGTCCCCTTGTGTCCCAGTATGATTCGAGATTCATAGAGAGCATAAAGTCATCTGTCTTTGGAAAAAATGAGTAAATGTTTTCTGATCAATTGTGTAGGATAAAGGTTTTTCAATATTTTTTTTATTTTTCATTAAAAAAGTTTATTATTATTATTATATTATTATTTGTAGAATAAAAATAATCAATAAACAGCTATAGATTAGTTTATTTTCATTCTAGATTTACTGTTTGATTCTACAGATTCGTTTATGGCCACATTAGACAGTAAATTTCATTGGTTTCGGTCGGCTCCAAAATTGCGCTAGGATCGGCATATTCATATCTACTCTTATACAGTGTATATACGAATGCTTATTCCAGTTCTTTTAGACCTAAATTGTACATTTGAAAACGCCTAGGCCACCTTATAGACTTGTACGTCACAAACTTTTTTAATACATTATTCTGCTGATGCTACTACAGTCACTTGCATTCTCCATAGGTTTGAGACTCTAAAATTGTAAAAAATAAAGATATAAGACAATATAGGATATATGATAAATGTATTAGTATAAATAATTAATTATTTGACGCGAGAAAAAAGTCAATTAAAATAAAAATCGTTAAATAGTTAGTTTATAATTTGATTTAGTACTATGGATTAAACCAAACACAATTAATTATGACAATTATAAAAAGGATGACTACTTTAAACAATTAGAGACTGAAACAATGCAATAATGCATACACATCGACTGCTGTTAATCAAATAGCCAAATACAGTTGTAATAGATTTAAGTTGTAATTTGTGTAATAGTACTGTACAATTAGTTATTCATGGATAATTAAGATACCAAAGGACTGATAAAAGCACTCGTCCCCACTCACAGGTCATGCAGTATTTGTGGGCACTTTTCACTTTAAATATATATTTTGTCAACTGATTGTCACTTATAGATAGTTGAATAAATATAATTCATTCATTGAAACCAATGAGTACACACAATTCTACGTAATGGAGATGTTGCCTTTTATTATTTTACTGGACTGGAGTGATTATCATATCCTTTGATGATTGCTAATTTATGTAATGGAAGAAGTCTGTTATATTGTCTTGGTGGAGGAGATGAACTGTAGGTTGTTGGCATTCTCCTGCAAAAGATCTGCTTCTTTGAAGAAGAGTAATCCAATATATCTGTTAATAAATTGCAATTATCAATCAAATACATAACAGTTTGTCTTGATGGAAGCTTCACACAACCCTTGGTATTAAGAAATTGGGTTATGGATTCTAATGATTTAACATAAGTGCATATCCAACACGATTTAAGAATAAAGGTGGGAACATTTCTAAATGCACATTGTTTTTGATACGCTTACATTATTTGTCCATTTATACCATAGTAGATAAACAACACATTCTGAAAGTGCGTACACTACAATTTAAAGTTTTGGATCGTTAATTATTAAAATTGTTGTCTAGATTAATACACTGTATTTTACTTTTTCTTATATTTTGTTTTGTTACCAAGTGATTAAACATAATCAAATAATCATTTGTGCCAAAAAAGTTTCGGCTCTTTTTATGTATCAATACATTGAAACTACGATGTTAAAATGTTATTCCTAATGAATGATACAATAGGTTTAAAACGATGGTACTTTTCCTAGGATGACAGTATGGATTGTATCTAGATCTTTTCTGGCCGATTCTTGAATTATCTTTCAATGTTTCACCCGGTTATACTTCATCCAGATCTTAGGCGCAGTATTCAGGTACATCCCAAACTATGATTTTTTTACTCAGCGGATTTCCTTTGAAAATCTGAAGTTAATTACAATAAATATATCTTTTACTCCCAAACCACTAAATGCATCTGATATTACACCCTTCTGCACTCAGAAATTTATCCTTCTCACAACAAACCAAAACAATAATAGATTAGTTATAGTTCCCGTATGATATATAACATTTAATAAACTTGCCATTGATGTCACCAAAGAAGAGAAGCGCGTTGCCGATGATGGGCAGGGTGGGAGGACACGGTAGTTTGGTAGCGATGGCGAGAACATGTCTGTACTGCCATCTGAACCGCAAGTACATTGTCAACAGGAGTAGACAAACAGCGAACAGTAGAACCAGGAGAACTGACATTGCCGAGACTGTACTGGTGTCGGGCTGCTAGGAGGTATGAAAAAATATATTGAATTACTAAGTGCACCTAATTGAAACAATATATACTAAAACATTCTGCCGAGACAATAGAAGGTCGCTCACCACCACACCGTGGTTCAATGTAGTCGTGCCGTACCTTGTGTGCCTGCAACCTTTTATCTTGGCTTGTTTATATTTCTTTAGACTATATAAACCTGATTACATAAATATTTAATTAAAATGTGGTTTTCTGTAATAATGTAAGTAACGGAGATAGTGGTAAAATTAAGTATTGAGCCAGCTCTGTATGGTTTTATCACTGGTACTGAATCAAAGATATTGTGGAATTTAAATACGATTTACAAGCAATGATTGAATATGTATTAAATGCAGACATTTTGTATATGCAGAGAGCAGCACCAACTCAGCTATATCAACAATACCACACACAAAGGGTTCGAAATAAACGTAATACTTAATAATACAATGCGTAATAATAAAACCATCTACTAAAACTAATAATTATATATTTTGTGTTAAAATATAGTAAAACATTAAACTTTTTTGATTTCATCTTAAATCAAATTGTTATTTTATTAAATCTGTTGATCTTGTAATAGACTGTTTGAAGTTTGTTGACACTGGTGTAGTTATAGTAGTCGTATATACAATTCGATTTCGTGTGAATCAAATCAGGCCATTATACCAAATTTTGGCACTGGTGTAAATTCATAAAAATATTAATGTGAGCGTGTAAATTAGGCTCTATTTAAAATCGGTTAATTTTACATTAGATTTTAATTGCCTGTTTTGGCACTAGTACAGTTATTTAATAACTTCGAGGACTTACAATCACATTACATTATTTTCAGATAACAGTTCATCATTTTATATATTTTGCTATTAGGTTAGAATGGCATAAGCCAAATCTACATAGCCCCATTTTGTATACTTTACAAAATTTCAAGTAAGTTACGGGCTTGCCTAAGACAATGAAATGTTCTCGGTGGTAATAAAAATGGAAAATTCTACAAAAGTTAAAGATATAAGATATTAATATTATTTTTAGAAATGGGAAATGAATGTACAGTTGACTAAACTGTAACAAATTATTTTTAAAATGAAGTGAGAACTTTATCCGTCAAATATTTAGATTTTTTTGCCATCATCGGTGCATAATATTAAAACAGTTAAGAATAATTTTTAAATTGAAGCAGTTGGCATGAAGCCAGCACGCAATTGGTGAATGAATCATTGTTAAGTAGACAATTTCCAATGGAAAACTAGTATTTTTTTCACAACCAAAGAAGACTACCCCTAAAATTGTCCATCAGTTACGATCAACAGCAATATTGGCATGTCAGATTTTGGAAAAGACGTATCCTTGAAGCAAGAAAAAATTTTTTACATGAAGCAAGAAAAAATATTGCCAAACAGATAATCTAGGTTAACAATACTCCATAGCACATGCACTGCCATAGTAAACCTTTGTAATTGAAGAAAAACATGTAGGAAAGTATTTAGCTTTGATGATACTGGATTATTTGCAGCCTTTTGACTCTATAGATCGGTTTGGCAAACATTCTATTGATAGGGTCACGTTCTGTTAAGTAGTCAGATTACAGGTTGCTAGATTTAATTCAACTGCACTAGCACAATATCGTGGATTTCCTCAAGGAAACTGCCTAGGTCCAATGTTAATTAATATGTACACCTCTGCCCCCGCTCCCATAGTTGTGTGCGGAAATGCACTATCTATTAATATGCAGATGACTGAGCTTTACTCGTAATATGATTTGGAACTTATTGTATGCAAATTGTATTCAACTGTTCAGTCAATAATAGTCTTAAGGTAAATATTGATGAATGTTATACTCCATCTGGCATCCCAAAATGTTATACGGGATCCTCTAAAAGTGGCTTGAGGGTTGAAATTTGCTATAAATGCTTGTTGATTATTACTAAAATAAATACCTTATGTGTCATGCTTGAGACTGACCTTATATTTTCTCATCACGTTATTAACTCAATTTAGCGAACTTTTGGCAGGCTAAAATGTCTGTATTGATTTAGAAACATGCTGCCAGAAACTATAAAGTTACAGCTCATGCAGTCACTGCTTCTTTCAGTATTCTATTATTGCTCTTCTTCTTATTGCAACAGCATATCGAGGGAGGACTTTCGATTTTAAAGGTTTTGAACACGTGTCTTACTATCGGCTTGATGCTAATGTGCTTCGAATCTAACTTGGTATGGGTACTGACCAAACGAATGATACATAAAATTGTAGATTTGGAGAGCCGCAGTGCTTGTGCGAGAGGCTAAGATTCCGAAATGAGGTCTCCCGCCGTAACACACGCCATAATAATTAAACAGCTTCACTTCTGAAAAATGAGTCTGTTGGTGGACAGGAAATGCTTCTCTTATATATTTTCAGTTTAAAATTTAAGACGCATTTAAATGCGTTTTACCTGTCTACACGATAGGGTTTACTTATGATTTACTATTTATTTAGTAAATAGCCGTTACCTGCGGCTTTGTGCGCAGTTATTAAAACATAGTCCGTAGCTTACTTGGTCGAAACGCGTGTTTCCTATGATCTTTTTCAAACATACGATCAGTTCCATATTACTTTAGTGTACATTGTTAGACGTTTTGAGGCTGCGAGACATTCAAGATTTGCGCGTATAGGAGCATTTCTGGTACAAGTGAATTATAATTCCGATACCACAGCTGATTGCCTTGTTGCCTCGATCAATAAAATATAACGCTGGACTAAAAAATCGAATTCGTAAAAAAAAAAAAACACTTATTTTCATCTATTGTGGAATACTTCCGGTCTAATACACTTCCAGTGCCTTACTTGAGTTTGCCTTGTTGTCACGATGAAGGAAACATAGAATCATACTTGCAACTGAGATATCCACTATGATGAAAAACACCTACTCCTGGTATAAGGAGGAAATCGTTACGAAGTTTGAGCAACAGTTCAGTAATCATTTATAATATATTTTTATGTGATATGTTTTGTTTTCCAGACTATAGTCTGGAAAGAATGGCTAGTTAAAGCAAGATAGCAACCATAGCCAACTATAGCAATAGTAGGAATGTATGATCATTGTACCATATAAACATTCAGAGTTTAAAGAATCATTATTATTAAAATAGTGGTTAAATTAATTAAGCATACTGTCGTGCTGTCATACTATAGTGTTTATACAGAATATTTGATTATATTTAGAAGGTTCTTCCAATTAATATTTCGCAGGTTGAAAGAAAAAGATTGGATTATAACTGATTTAGGGACCAGTGGAGCTTACAGTGGAGGAATTTTGAAATATGAATAGGTCTGTAAACATCACGAGTACACTGAGAATTTTTATGTAAAATTTCAGTACAATCGGTTGAACTGTTTATGCGTAACATAAAAACAAATGACTTTTCATTTATAATAATATTTATGACAATTTTGGTCATAAATGTGATGACTGACATCTTTAAGCAAGAAATATTTCTGAGAATCGTTCGCAATGAAAGGAATTGTTTTTTACTTCAAGAAAGGTTTTGGTGCAATTTTCCCAAAACCCTCTCAGTATTTTTGCCCGTCTTCCTCATTTTCAGAGCAATGATGTCTGAATTGAAATAGGAATGATCCTCCCATTGACTTCTGATGTTACGTCTTAGCTCCTAACATTAAAACTTTTCTCCGACCTTCGCACCCTGTTAAGATGTATCCGCCAAACATCCGTATGCCCTTGTTCAAGCAGAGAACCCCGTCACATTGTACAGTTTCACAAAAGAAATCGCATGGTTAAGAACATCCCTAGATTTGTTCAAATAGTATAGCCACCGCCATACACGAAGAACTAACATTAAAATATACTTGATTCCTGAAAAAATTGTGAATATCATCAAGGTTGTCAAGGAAGTCATAGTAGGACTTGAAGTGCAAGTGGAAGAGAACCAGGTAGCGTTGCAGTATAGAATTCAACCATGAGTTGAACGAGATGGCGTACGAGCATGTCTATCGTTGCCCTTTTTCCTCTTGTCTAGTCTAAAGATACAGGCTACAAATATACTTGACGCCGGGACAGACAATTCTTTGCAAGGAAGCAGACGGCGAGTGTTGTCAGAGAAGGCACTTTTTTGTGACATTGACAAGTTGAAGTAAACCCTGCAACAATCTTTAGATTCTTTAGTTAGGAGTCTTTAGTTTTATGCAATAAAAAATAAATATACGTTTTCTTTTTATCGGTCCTCTCAAATACCACTTTAGTAAAGTTTTTCATATATAATTGTTAGAAAAATATGTTACTAAATAATAACTATACGTGTTGTTAGTAATTATAATAAAACGTATTATCAGATTACACAAGGAAATTTCTCTAAATTTAATAGAATTCCACAGTAGAAAAGTGTTTGTGACCTATCCCTGTTGCATACATTTCACTATGCCAATACATTCTCGGCTTCAATGTGGAATAATTTGTGAGGAAAATGATTGGAACACCAAATACAGAAGCTAAGTGTCACAAAAAACTACGAACTGTTTACGAGTAATCATGGCAAAATGCAAATGAGATAGTACACAACAGGTAAGGCATTTTTATATGAGAAATGGTATTCAAATACCAAAGATCTCTTTTGCAAAACAAAAAATTCACACGAATGTCTTTTTCGGATTTCTAAAAATTAAGTTAATCGAGGTCATGACAAGAGTAGTTCTAAATATTCCAATAATGTAGCAAACTTATAAAAGACTGTAAAGAAATAAAACTTCTACATTACATTCATGGTATAAAAATTGTATTTTAAGTGCAATAATAATTTAGCCCCTAAGATAACGTTTGTTGGTGAATTTATTTTATTTTTGTTTTCATTTCACATTTTAATTATTAGCCTAATGTACTAATTCCTAACAAAAGTGATTTTGTTTGTTACATACAAAACATTTTTGTGTTATTTTAGCATATTTGCAATGCTGCTATATGCTAGGTATGTATCGAATTAAATTCAATAGGAATATAATGCTGCCGAACTTATTTTCTTATTGTGTTTGAATATTGTAATTTTAAATAATACTGAATTCACATTGGTTATTCAATAAATAATACTGGTAAATCGTCATTATTATTTTTATAATTTTTTAATTGTGTTTGTTGTATAATTAAACCGATGATGAAGTAATTCAGTAATTCATATTTATTTCCATTACGATGGAATTACTAATGCCCTTAAGGGATATGAAACACTAAACGTGAAATGGAGCATTACATTTATACCCGTACTTTTTAGGATGTGTTTTTATATATTTAGATGTTGCGGGTATAATTAGTATTTTATTTGACACAAGTATAAAGATATACCGACCTAGACTATTCAGGCACCAGACTAAGTAGTCAACCATATTACACAAGTTGCCATGTTATTATTATTGTTATTATCCTTAGTAATGATAACATTCAATTGTAGAAACGTTCAAAATACAATATTATATGATTAGAAAGTTTAATACAGCTTGAAACTTTACAAAATATCTAATTTTATGACTTTAATGCTTTTTCTGCCTGCATAAAAATAAAGGATTACTATAGTTTAGTCAGAAACAAAAGTTATTGTGCTACTTTTTAGTTATAACATAGATAAATATTGTATTTAGTTTTCTGTAATTGAAGAAAAAAATGACCTGCCAATATAATTTTATTGGGCTATATTACAATTAGTATACGAAAAAGTTTACAACATTTAGTGCATATAAGGAGGACGATTGTTTAATTAAGTACATACCGATATACGAGTAGGTCAGCTCAGTCGTGTCGTTGCTAACGGACTAGTTCGTACAATGAAGGTTCTATGCATGATCAAGGTTCTGTAGATATCAAGGTCTCTTCGCCGTTTTAAATGGGGAAGTGAACATATGGAGATCATAATAATAACGTATAGTTACTTTATCCTCGAGTAATTTAATACATTAAAGGTAACAACAGCTTAGTTCATTATTAAATTTGTGTTTAAATACAGGAAAATAAAAATAGAAAACTACAAACAACTAATACCCCTCAACTGGAACAGGTTTGTTGCTTCCGGCTTGTGTAACCATATCGTTAAAGTGGTTGTACTCGTTCATGCGTTGACGCATTTCTTTGAAAAAAGTACAGTTGGAGATGGTATAAAAATTATTTAAAATGTTATTTTTTTAACTTTACCGTTTTTTATTTGGCTTAAAAAAGTTTAATTTTAAACATTGTTGAACTAATAATAAAATCTAAAAAATATTCCTCCAAATTTGGTAAATTCAAACGGTTTTTAGTTATTTGTATGAAATAATTTAAACTTCCGCCATTTTGAAACGGGTACAAGGAATAATATTATAATTATAAATGTTAATAGATGTTGTTAAAATTTGATTGTCAACAAGGCCTACCAAAGGTTAATACAGTTCTTGTTACATAACTTCATAATAACTATTTCAAATTATATACATTTTTTTATAAAAATCACAAACAGACAAATAGTCGGAAAAAGTAATCCTTTTAGGACATCCTTTTATATTAACTTGTTTCCATATATTTTATGTGTACAACAAAATCTCTATTTATTGGAACACTGTTACTGAACACTCTGTATACAATTTTATTTCACGAAAAGTTGTATTTGCTCATAGGTTTTGGTGGGAACACCGTGGAGATGTTTTATTAATGTCATTGCGTTTCTATTTAATAGACCTTTAAAATGATATGTTACAAGATAGAGGTTGCAATTTGAAAATTTAAAGTTACACCCACCGAACCCTTCTTTGGTAAGGGGAGGGTAATTTTGTTATCAATGAAAAAAATCTGAAAAGAGTATTTTACTAAGCATGGTGGATGTTGAACATCGATATCACAATCTCTTTTGAATTTATCCAGGGGTACCAGGTCTTAACTTACACTCTGTATAGCTATACTAGTAATTCCTCATAAGACAATAACCTAATAACCCTTGTAAGAAGCGTCTTGTTGACTCAGCACTTGGATCTAATAATAGAGTTACATTTGTAAGCTGTATTATTGTAGCTGTAAGCTACATCGGTTGGTGTGTTGTACAGCAAGATGATATGATTGAAACCATAATTTATGTTTGTTTCGTTAATTTATTATATTTCTAAAATCTTCAACTTTATTTTTCACTCAGTTTGTAAAATCCAAATACAATGGAAGAATAAATCATACATAGCCTCCTAGTTTTGTACAGTAATATTTGAAATTTCCTGCTTAAACATAGTTAAAACAGAATTGACACATTTAATATTTTGTATTAATACAGAAAATATTAATAATGTTTGTAATACTTTGTATTGTATTCGTTTTTTTTTTTCTTTGCAATTTATTTATTAATTAATTCAGGTTTGAAGAAGGTTTCAATATTTAACAGCATCAGTGAGTAGTTTTTATAAAGATGCAGTTAAAACGTTTAGTAACAATGTTATATGGATAATCCCTTATTATATGGCCGTTTACTATTGAGTAAACTATTCAAATGATCCAAAATGCTTTGGAAAAAATGTTACATTTTCAAAATTATTATCTACAGAACTTTCCCTGTTATGTTTAGCCGTAGTAATATACTCAATCAGTTCTTTACAATTGCAGCGGTTCCCAAAATCGAAAGTTTCCGAGTGGTACTTTAGAACATAAAATGTATCAGCTAACACAAAACCACCGGTGATAATTACTACTTGGCTATGGTATCTGTATATTTAAGATTAACAGTATGTGATATTAATTCAAATATGTAGTATTCAATTATTTTTAAAAGTTTTTTATGTTTATTTATGCTTATAACGTATTAACGTATTTTAGTTGGTTAAATATAATTTGCTTCCTATAAAACATTTTCCACTTAGAAAATGATCTTTTAAAATAAACACCATAGCAATAGCAATGAACTCGTAATCTAATAGAGTAAGTATATAGTAAGTGGAGTTTTGTTGTTTACGATAGAAGATTTGAAAGGATTACAGAATTTTGGACGTTTGCCATTGTAAAATATTACAAAACGTTATAACAAATACCTCAATAATCCCCTCTCACCTGATGAAGAGGATATATTCAAAACCTCGAAACGTTGAGTTATACCTTTTGTAACATAAAACGATAGCAAATATCGAATCCTGTATCCTTTTGAGTTGAGTATTGTATTTGGTTTATAAAGCTGAATAACGTACGTATATATACGATACGTTGCATTTTGAATAAATTTCTTCAAGAATGGATCACAACTTTCGATACGAATTATCTCTATTAGTCCCGTTTCTTATCAATATTTTGACGTGACAACGTCTTAAATTAGGTTGCGGCTCGGAGTCACTCATGAAAAAGTGTAACGCCCGGTAACGTTACCGATGCCCGTCCAGTGGGTCCGCCGCACGGGATCCGCACGGGATAAAGCAGATAACTGTGGGTCCGCCGCACGGGATAAAGCAGATAACTATGTTTATTCGTGAAAATGTGGAGTGCTTAGATTTACAACAATAAAGGTAAATAATTGTACACTGATATTTCATTATCGTAAACTATGATTGATTGATTAATTGTTAGATTGACACAAAAGTTGAGAAACTGATTTTTATAGGTTATGTCATACTATTGACAAATGTTGATAGTGTTATGTAAATTATTAGTTTAAATCACTCTGCAATCAATCCGTAATTCAATTGATTGAGAAGAAACAGCGCGTATTGCTAGTCAAACATTTAAAATAACAAATATTATAACCTCTAACCTGTCATAACAGTGCGACCAAAACAAACGAACTAAACCGACCAATCACCACGCGTGGAGTTTAGAATTTAACTGTGTTTAGCAAGAATTTCAATTCCAATTTTTAGTAATGTTTTATTCAACTTTACCATTTACAATAACAAATTGTAATTAATTTCAAATTATGTACAATGTTTTAGTAAACAAAATATATATCTATAGTTAAAATTTGTGCAATTCTTATTTTCATTCAATTCCTTGTTTCCTATTGTGCAATTTAATAATATTCATATCAAATAAATATTCTACCGAGAAAAAGACGTTGTCACGTAAAATCTTCGCCCGTAAACCGAACTTTACAGGCAACCATAAATTTTTTTTATATTAAGTAATAAATACTAGGCTATTGTATAATTCAATATGGAGTTTATGCAGAGAAATATAAATTGAACTAGCCTTAAAACTTTAATAAAAATTCATACGAATTATGGAGCCTAGTTTTACATCATAAAGAGATAATAAGAATAAAAGTATATTATGCCATTCGCTTCCTGGCAGAAAAATTAGTAACATTATGTTTGATTTAGAATTTGCACGAAACCTTTTGTCAATCTGCTATAGCATACATATTTTTACGATTACAATATATAAGTAGAATTTAGGTATTTTAGGAAATATTTCAGGATTCCACTCAACTATCTACATATAAAAATAGAAATACATTTTTACTTACCTCCTCTTATCTTTTTAGATTGAAAGTGTTGGGCTGAAAGTCTTCACTTTATATAATTCTCGTTTCTATAATTGAATATGGAGTCTCAAATAACGTACGAATTGCATATTAATTTTATGAGTAGTGATTCACGGCTTTAGATTTTTACAGAAAATGACAAAGATTGGAGCCTTATAATACATTTTAATTAAGAAATAGCCATATAATAATCTTACACTCCATATTTTATATATATATATATATATATATATATTATATATATATATATATATATATATATAGATTAACAAGTGATACGTTTTAGAATTAATATTTTTTTTATGGGAAAGTGGGTATATCTTGGTTATGTTAACCAGCTGCTCCTTGCACCATGTGTAGTCCATTTGCGTAATTAAGGTTTCTAGGTCTGGGATGCAAAAAGTATACAAATTTACCTTACAGGAAAAACCTATATATAATTTTTTACTTCATTCTAGATAAATTAAAATTAGATGTTGGAATAAAATTCACGCGTGCCTATTACACAATTTTATATACTATTTAGGATTCTATTGCAATTGAAAAAAAGCACAAATAATTATATACAACTCGAGAGGATTATAATAATCTACGTTAAAGAGGCTTTGTTAATCTTTTCTAGCCAATTCTTGAATTATATTGCAAAGTTTCATCCGGTTCTACTTCAACCAGATCCTAGAAGTAGTCTTCAGGTACATCACAAACTATGATGTTTTATTGTAGCAGCAGATTGTATCTGGAAGTCAGCAGTACATCATAATAAATATATCTTTTAAGACGAAACCACTAAATGAATCTGATATTACAGCCTCCTTCAGCTGGTCTAGACACTCAGAAATTAACGGGTCTCGCTACAAACCCAAAAAATAATAAATTTTAGTTCCCGTAGAATAAATAAAATGTAATAAACTTACCAGTGACGTCACCAAAGAAGAGATGTGCGTTGCCAATTAGGGGCAGAGTAGGAGGACACGGTAGTTTGGCTGCGGTGGCGAGAACATGTCTGTACTGCCATCTGAACCGCAAGTACATTGTCAACAGGAGTAGACAGACAGCGTAAAATAGAACCAGGAGAACTGACATTGCCGAGACTGTACTGGTGTTGGGTCTGCTAGGAATCTAGGCAAATCCTTAGGGCCACTAGGCAGTATGAGCATACTAATGTTGTAATTGTAGGTCTCTTTCATCGACATGATCTTCCTGAGAACTGCCTTATTAATACAGAAATGAAATTAACAAACAAAAAGCTAAATGGACTTAAAGACCTACGGGAGAATGGTGTGTCGGTACTGGATGTACGTAAGCTTGGTCGGCAACTCTTCACACGGCATGGACAACACCTGAATGGAGCCGGAAAAACAGCTCTCTGCAAGTTGATCGCTCGGGCTGTTGAAAATATTGAAAAGAGACATCTCCGCGGATCAACCACTGAGCGATTTCAAGATTCTTCCAAACAATCTATGACGGAGGATAAGGCGCTGGATCCTGTTGACACCCAGGAGATTTCCTCTCCGAGCTGCATACAGGAAGTGTTACTCTTACCCTCACCGAGTGTTTATAGCCTTCCATATGATTCCTTCTGTGATGCTGTTAAAAACAGTAAGAAAAGTCCATTGTCTCATGGAAGCAGTGATGAGATTGTGAAGCAGTCGAGATCGAGTCAGATCCTCAACGATAAACAACCAAAACTCGACAGGCAATATAGTTCTTCTTTTTTAGAAGGTTAAATTTTGTAGTAACTGAACAGTCAGCACTCAGGAAGATAGATTTTCGTACTTATATAAATAGTTCCCAAAATTCAAATTCAACTATTATCTTACACCAGAATGCTCAAATGGCGACAAATAAAGTCGATGAGTTCCAGTTGCTGTGCGATGACCTGAAACCCGATATTTTGGTGGTTTCAGAGCACGGTTTTACACTGGATTCTATTGATTTGTTTTCCATTGAAAATTATTTAATGGGCAATTTTTTTGTATAGAAATTTTTAAGGGAGGTGGGGTTGCATTTTTCGTAAAAAATAATATTATATTTCAGTCTATACATTTTGAATTTAGTAAAGAGAAAGATTTTGAGGTGTCTGGTCTGAAAATTCAGACGTCCTTAAAATCTCAAGATGTTATAATAGTTGGAATTTACAGGTCACCTCAAGGGTCATTACAATATTGTATTGAAAAATTAGAACTTCTTTTGAATAACTTATTCTCTAAAAACTCTAAATTTGTTGTTATTGTTGATCTAAATATTAACATATTAAAAGAGAGCGGTGATACAAGACAGCTGCGTGACCTATTGAAGACCTTTGGGTTGACATGGACCATAGACTCGCCAACACGAATAACAGCCACGTCTGCAACTGCCATCGACAATATTATCTCAAATATTTAAAATGTAGTAGTATCTGTGTTGTGAACGGGAATCGCCGATCATGACGCTCAGATAGCCGTCATTAATAGTTCGACACCATTGTGCCACCAATCCGAAATAAAGCTAAAAAGGGATATGCAACCTTGTAACATTGCTCATCTAAAATATCTCCTCAGCAAAGAGAAATGGGATTTTTTTAATGAACTAATCTCTTCAGAACAAATGCTTTCTTCTTTTTATGAAACCTTCCTTTATTACTTAAATATAACCTGTCCGTACAAAAGTTTTAAATCCAAGGTTTTAAACGACCCTGCTAAATGGATAACAAAGGGCATTCTAGTGTCACGCGATCGATTGAGAGAATTGTCATATATGTCAAAAAATTCGACTGATAAGTACTTCCTCGATTATTTTAAATCCTACAAAAGAATTTACCGCAAGGTAATTAACGCCGCTAAATCTTACGACGTAAACAAAAAACTAACATTTTCCAAAAATATAAATAAAACTGCATGGGAAATAATTAATAAACATAAAAACAAGTTACAATACAAAAGCATTAATTTAAAGACTGAAAATGGAAACATTATAGAAGAATCGACGGACGTAGCAAATTTGCTATGTGACTTCTTTACATATGAGGTGACAAAGAAGTATGACAAAGGGACTGTAAGAATAGCAGGCCCAATTATAAACTGCAATGCATCCTCAATGATGTTTTCAGTCAGTGAATAGGAGGTGGCCATGGTTATAAAAAAGATAAAACCAAAAGAGGTCGCTGATGTCGATGGCATGTCGGCGTGGCTCGTAAAACAGTGCGCTGTCTCACTTGTAGCCCCCCTCACACAATTGATAAATTGTTCTTTTAACGAAGGAATTTTTTCCTCGCCTCTAAAGAAAGCTATTATTGCACCTGTTTTTAAGAAAGGTGATCATACCCAGCCTAATGGCTTTAGGCCGATCTCTATACTGCCTGTTTTTGGTAAGGTCTTTGAAAGCCTCTTTCTCTCTAGATTATTATCTTTCATAGATAAATTCAAAATCATCTCGGATCACCAATTTGGTTTTAGAGCTGGTAAATCCACTACAGATGCTGTCATTCACCTAACTGAATTAATAGTTAAAGGTCTTGTAGAACGAAATTTGACGCTTAGCGTCTTTTTAGACTTATCCAAAGCCTTTGACTGTGTGTATCATTTGATCCTTCTTGATCGATTAAGTGGCTATGGTATCCGAAGAGTCCCATTAAACTGTGTTCAATCATACCTAAGTAATAGGACTCAACAAGTTCAGATCTGCGGTACATTATCTAAAGCTTTGAAAATAAGATATGGTGTACCATAAGGATCAATCCTGGGACCTATACTTTTCTTATTATATGTGAACGATGTTGCATCATCAGTCAATTCCGGAAACATCATACAATATGCTGATGACACAACTGTTTCTTTTAAATCGAATAACATGTCAAATCTTGAAATCCAAACTTTTGAAGGGCTGAATAGCTGTATACAATATTTTAATATGCACATCTAAATACTAACAATTCTAAAACCAATTATATATTTTTTTGTAACCGAATACCTGTAAACGATCATAGGCCAACAGTGATGTTGGGAGAAGAAGAACTCAACGAAGTATATAGTACTAAATTCCTTGGTATACTCTTAGATAGAGATTTGACATGGAATGTACATGTGGACAATGTATGTAAAAAGGTCTCATCAGGCATTTATGCTCTGAGATACAAATCGGGTAACAATAAGGAAAACATAACAGTTGAATAATCATCATAACTGAACTGGCTGTTTAAAATATACATTATGTTATTTATGAATCGAATTTTACGAAGCCATTAAAAATATATGAATTATTAGTTACTGTATAATGTGGATTTTGCATAAGAGCCATACATAAAACATTTCTTGGTATATAATTAGGTATTTTAGATGGTATACAACATCATGAATGACCTGATCTTTCTAAATTCGAATATCTATTATTTTGTTTATAATTATTGAAACAATTTAAACTCTATTCAATTTTTAGTTTACTTGTTTGTATTATTAAACTTTTTCCTTGATTATTGGCTGTATAAACCAACTCGAGTGTATTTTGCTTTATAGTACATAATTTGTGAAAGTATGTGTTTTTAAAGAATGCCAATAGCTCTGTAACCACCTAATAAAAGCCAGATATTTGTAAAAATTTAGGTAGTGAATGTAATTATATACGATGTACATAGTACGTAAATATTTAAACATCAGACAATATGCGTATATGAAAGTCGGATATTCAGTGTATTTCTAGTTCAAGAACGTTTTAATTTAAGGAACAGTTAAAAACGGCTTTGCCTACGTTTCAGTAACCGTTAAACACATTATAAATAGTTATACAGTTTTTCCATCATTTACCAATATGATGTCCAATTACAAACCTTGTTATTTATTACCAATAATATTTTCTTGAAACATTAAATATTAAATTAAATTGAAAACATTTTCTTGTTAATTTGATTTATAATCTAGTTTGTTTAAGATTTATAGGCTGTCAATTTTAAAAGTCCCAGGCTTGATTACTGTTCTTGCACACGATACTATTAGTTCGCTTCTCAAAAATTCGATTCTCTGTTTTGTTTTATTGTAGTAATAGTAATACTTGTTTTAAGTATATCTTTACTTTTTTCATTCTTTCTTTTCAAGTCAAATGATTTAAACTAAAAATACAATAGTCCTTCCTGCCCGGTCGAAAGAAGTAAGTAAATATTTTGCTACTGAAATTTTGTAATGTAGTCATTTGGAACTTTCCTGTACTCAATATCTCTAAAAAATTGTTTTTAAAGTTTGATCGGCCGGCACATAACAACTAAATTGCGTACCAAAAACAGCCAACATATTTTTAACGTCAACTATTGTACCCAGTTTCAAGTTGTTTGAGCTTTTTGGGACTGTTATCGTATCAACAAGCCACTTTATATAAATTATGTGTGTATTTGGAGGGAGGTGGAGGGTGTGTGTATGTGTTTACGTGTCGGCCACCTCAGGGGAGTAAGTGTAAACTTTTTAGGGAAGGGTTGGTTTTGGTTTTGGTGGTAGAAGTTTTGTAGAAATCTGTATTATCTGATACCATTACCTACCATTACCAGTAGATAAATTTTGAGTACAAACTTTAGCATAAGTAACTAGAGTCTAACTCTCTGTGTTCATAATATTATCATCCTAATATATATACCTTTTTGTGTGAATATAAATTTTAAAATAATTTATTTTAAAGCATATTTAAAGCAATGTTTTATTTTAATGCTTTTTATGGTTTTGTTTACATTTATAGTTGAATGTTTACTTCAACAATGTACTAAGACTATAAATGTAATTTCAGAGTGTGATAATTACTAAAACGTATTCGATGAACAAACCACTTTTATTTCAACACAACGAAAGAGGCTTTCATGTCGGAAAACCTTGACCACACGAAAACATGTAATGACTAGTAAAAGCGCTCTCAGCTATCTACCGCTAAGTAAATTTACAATATGTACATTTCTCGTAATAAACAAGATATTTATGTTTAAAAAATGCCATTTATATGTTATACATATTTCGTTTGCATCCAGCACTCGCGGATCAATGTTACACCATTTCGGTATATTAGTTAAAGTACAAGTTAGTACAATTGCATTGGCAGGTCATTCTAAACGTTTAGATTTTAACTTATATTTTATTATTGTTATTGCAGTAGACAAACTTGTAGTAGTCCATTATTTTGCACAGTAGATAAAATATTAACAGATAAAATAAGACGTGGCAAACTACTATGCTGAGTAGATATAGAGCAGTGGTCTTTAGAGATTCTGAATCAGTTATATAAATAGTTTAAATAATTAATCTATTTTCTTCTAAAAGTGTAACATGGCACTATTTATAAACGGCTATAACAGTTTGTGTAAGTGCTAATGATTATTTCACTTTTATCGGAATTTTGATTCGCCACAAATAATAGGGGTTTTTTTTTAGAGAGAGGCAGGAAAAATGCAATTACGCACGCAGGTGGCCAGTCTGTAGTGTGGGACTCCCCTAAAAACGGGTTTACCCACTAAAAAACCTCCTCTACTCTTTAGGATTCTAACCTGGGATTGTTTATCACATTACTTCAGGCTAGGCCTAAATTTGGCTTAAGCCCGTGGAGCTCGCTCCTTATGCAGCCGCTCGGTCAAGGGATCTGGGCCACTTCGCGGTCCAGATCGGGTTTCTTTTCCAGGAGGATGCCCCGGACGAACTGTGACAAACAATCCCAGTTCCCCTCATCCACCATTATCTTTTCGCAGACCGTATCCACCGAAAAAAACCCCGAGTTTTCTTTTGGTCTCCAGGCGGGGCCTTTCCCAACGCGGACAGCGGAAGAAGTTATGTTCCGCGTCGTCGGGAACGCCCGGGCAATAGATGCAATCCGGTGAACCGGTCTTGCCCATCCGGTTCAGGTACGACTTGAAATAGCCGTGACCTGTCAGGAACTGCGTGAGGTCCAACCATGCCGCATTTCGACCCATGGTTGGACCTGCTCGATGAGTCGCGCAGTCCATCGTCCTCGGGTTTCGTGCTCCCAGCTGTGTTACCACTGCTGGAAGGTTCGGGCACGCTCTTCGGATCTTGCTGCGTCCTTGCCGATCTCGCCTTGTCTCTGATAAATCGCCTTCCTCTCCCCTGCCAAGAGCTTGACAGGGATGATTCCGGCAACCACCAGGACGGCAGGCTCGGATACTGTCCGATAGGCGGAACACACCCGGAGCGCAGCTTGACGCTGAACCCGGGCGAGTCGCAACCTATAACATTCCTTGGTAAGAGCGTCTGCCCACACGTCTGCCCCATAAAGGAGCACGGACTGGACTGCGGACATCAATAACCGTCTTTTGCTGGACCGAGGACCGCCGACATTGGCCATCTGCTTACTAAGATAAGAGACCACCTAAGCAGCCTTGTCCGCCGAACGGAAGATATGGTCTCTCCAGCTTAACTTATTGTCCACCATGACTCCGAGGTACTTGGCGGCACGCGTTGACTGGACCACTTCCCTTCCCACTCGCAGCGGGACGACGGTGTCAATTTTCTTCTTTGTGAGAATCACGATCTACGTCTTGCTCAGAGCAAGCGAAAGACCGTGAAGGGACATCCAGGCGTTGACCACTCGCATGACCTGGTTCAACTTTAGCTGGGCCAGCTCAACGTTGCGTGCGGCGATGAGAGCCGCAAAGTCATCGGCGTACCCAACTAAGACGGTTTCCTCTGGCATCTCGGATATCAGGAGGCTGTCATAAGCGATATTCCAGAGATCCGGGCCGAGTATTGAACCCTGCGCGGCACCAGAGGTGACTTCCACCGTCCGCGCTCCGTCTCGAGTAGAACGGAGGTAATCCTCGATGAGCCGCAACAGATACGTTGGAGTGCGGTAGGTGGTACGAAGTGCATCCAACATATCGACCCATCTCGCCGAGTTGAAGGCATTCTTGACATCAAGCGTAACAAGAAGCACTACTCGGCGGGAGAAATGGTTGTGGCTCTCGGCTCTCTCAACTGCTTTCTGTACTTCCGTAATCGCGTCGATTGCTGATCGTCCCTTTCTGAAGCCGTACTGACGAGGGCAAAGGTCCCCGACAGTTACCACGGCAGAAATCAGGCGGGAACGGATCGATTTATCAAAAAGTTTTCCAGCCGTGTCCAGCATGCAGAGAGGTCTGTAGTACGACGGCAGCTCTGGATCACCTTTTCCCTTGCTAATAAGCACCAGCCTGGCGGTTTTCCAGGGAGATAGAAACACTCCTTCAACCAAGCAGGCACTGTACATTCTCAGCAACAACCCGGGATTAAGGTAACACGGTACTCCCTATCTTGCCCATGTTAAATTTGCTGTTTTTAGGTACACATAACTTCAACTCAGAAAAATTACCCCTATTATTTGGCACTAGTGTCTACAATAGTATGAACCAGAATTATTTTATGGCTATAAATAAGCACTTGACACCAAAATAAATATTGTAAAATTTAAAATCTAAATTTTAAATATAAAAAAATTCATAAATCAAGAACAGTGTTACTATGGAGATTTTTACTTCATAATACTGTTTGTATAGGTACATAAGACAACTGGTAAAAATTTCATTGAAATCGGTTCATAAATATGGCTACAAAGTGTACCGAAAGACAAAAAATATCAGTTTTCGGGAAATCGCAAAGACCTAAAACGGCTACTACTAATAAATATAAAAAGCTTTCAAAATAATACCTAAAATAACCCTGCTCCATAACTTGGTCCATCTTCCTCTTCTGTATGTTCAAGCCTTCTTTTAGCAGTCTTTTTAGCCTTCCTAGCCCTTTTTTGAATAGTGAAAATCTTCTTCAGAGCCTCGCTGGGAATCCCGTCCGGGCCGGGAGCCTTGTTGCTATTCAGGGTGAGAACGGAGGTTTCCAACTCCTCAATAGTAAAAAGCGGAACGCTCTCCACCCGTTCGAAGTCAACTAGTGGTCACTGTGCATGTACAGGAAACAGGGTAGTGACGATCCTCTCCATGGTGGCGCCCTCCATGATGGAGGGTGGAGAGCGGGCGCCGAGTTTCTGGGTCACAACTTTGTAACCCAAACCCCAAGGATCGGAATCGACGTCGTCCCGAAGTTTCCTCCAGCTATTCGCCTTGCTCCTGTTGATAGCTCGATGGAGAGACTTTCTCGCAGCTTTGTACACATCCGACTTAAGAACTCTATCTGCAGGAATTCTCGCTGTAGTGGTGGCAAGTTTTGCTCTAAGGCATGTTCTTCTGAGTTCCGCAATCTCTTCAGTCCACCAGTAGACGGGTTGCTTGTCGCGGCGGAGTTTCCTTCGCGGCATAGACCGGTCACAGGCCGAGACAAAAAGTTCCATCGTGGATGTTACTAAAGCTTCGGCGCCAGCCTCACCAGGATTCGCCTGCGCTCCTCGAGAGATGACCTCGGTGAACTTGACCACGTCCAGTTAATTGGTGTTCCACCGGCGTGGCCCTTCCCGAGATGCGGAATCTCTACGGTTTAAATCATGCAGATCAAAAACAATGTACTGGTGGTCACTAACCGTGTAATCCTCCACCACCCTCCAGCCAGAGATCCTCGAAAGAAGAGACTCAGACGCGAAGGTTACGTCAGGAATCGTGCCTCTCTGCCCGGGGCGCCTGAAAGTAGGCGTGTCGCCCTGGTTGAGGACGACGAGCCCGGCCCTGGCGATGAAGTCCAAGATGTATTTCCCCCGGGAGTTGGTAGAGGGCATTCCCCACTCGACGGCCCTCGCGTTGAAATCACCGCCAACGACAACGTGCCCAGTGGTGCCGAGCACGCTCTCCTCCAAACGATCAATCTTGTCGCGGAAGTCTTGGATGGCCTCGTTTGGGGTGAGGTAGCAACTGAAGAAAGTTACATCCCTACACCTTATCCAGACGAATCCTCGGCCACGTCCGTGACTCCGCACCATGACTTCTTGTGAGTTCCGGGCCCAGAAAGTAGCAGTACCGAGACTGTCTGGGATCCAAATGCTTGGGTCCCTGTCCCGATACTGCTCGCTGACTAGGAGCGCGTCGACACCGAGTTCTCGGGCGAGCTGATTTAGAAGATTATCAGCCCCCCAGGATCTTTGAAGATTGGCCTGTAGGATAAGGATTATTGGCCTCTGCCTTTTGCCTGTTCGAGTGCGGATCTAAAAACACCGCACTGACCAGAACCAGGTAAGTGACCAAGAGCTTTCCCAGCAGAACCTGTCTCCTTGCAGAGGAAACAGGAGAGGCTCGAGGAGGCAGTTGAAACTTCGGTCGGGCCCTCTGCAGGTACAGGAAGAGTGACCGAACGCTAGGCACCGGTAGCATCTTTGCACGATGACCCTTTGTTTGAGCCTGCAACTCACCCATCCGACTCTCAATTGCTGGAGGCTAAGCAGCTTATTAGCATGCTTCTCGCCAAATTCAGCAATTGCCATACGCTGCTGGCTCCGATTTGGTTTTGTCAACCAGACCTTGAGACCTCCCGTTTCTCCCGGTAGTTCTGGAAGCACCTTCTTTAACGCTTTGATCACCTCGTCCTCTGTAGATAGAGCGTCTAGGTCTCGGATCTCCATTGAACATCTCGGTTGAAGGGTTCGAATTGAGCCTTTGTCACCAAGAGCGGTTTTGAGGGAAGCAGCAAACCCGTCCTTGTCCTTCGATTTTCCCAGTTCGAGGAGAACATCCCCGTTCTGGGTTTGTCGGATGGACTTGATTGTAGTCTCTGTCTCTTCCGGTTTCGCCTGGGTTTTTATATGTCCTAGGACATCGGCGAAAGATTGCCCCCCTAAGGGTTTGATCAAAATCGCCTCAGCCCTAGGCTTCTTGAACCTGGGTCGTGAAGGCTTCCTGGAAGTTTTGCTAGGGGTCTCCTTTACCGGTTCAGAGACTTGGGCTTTCTTCTTCCCTTTTGCAGGCGTCTTTTTTGAGGCAGCTTCAGTATTTTACAAATTATAGGGCTTAAAAGGTATTTTAAATTACTAATAACTGGCCAGCGTCAGAATGTACAGTTTCAAATCCTAAAGTACAGTCACCTTAAAACAGGCCATGTGGTGCAAAATCGTGCAAAATCCAAGTACTATTAAACTGTCGAGCCTTAATGCACTCTTTGTGTTTCAGGAAGTCTAGAGAATCTACTATGAAATAAACTCATAACTAATTTCACTACTAAAATTATATTTTAATTGAAGGGGTGAGTGCATGAAGTGGCTATGTAACATTTTTGAAAATTTGGAGTTATTAGTATGGAACAATGGGTTATGTGTCAATCTACCTTTTGTTGAGGTCCTGGTAAGCCTAATATTATAATGAGCTAGATACCCAGATGCAGAAGGGGCCATGTACACTAATATGAACAATATCAAATTGAAGAAAGAGTCATGTAACTATTTAAAGCCATAACCAAATGGAAGAAGGGGCTATGTGACACATAGCCCCTTCTTCCATTCAACTTATTTAATTTATTACAACATGACCCCTTCTTGCATTAAACAGCTGGTATTTACCTTGACTTTAGTAAACACAGTGTGTTGGTATAAGTGGCATTGTTGATGTTGGTCGTGTTATATTTGTTTAAGTAAAGAGGAGTTTAAATTCTTTATCATTATGAATGCTAGAGCCAAATTATTGGTTGATTTGCCTTAATCAAAGGCCAGAAGACATAAAAGAGAAGATATAGAAGAGAGAACAGGCAGAAGGTGAGGCAGAGGTGAAAGCTACAAATCTTACAAAGGTGTCCCTTCTTAATCAGTTGAAGAGGGTAATATTTGCCCAGAAAGTTGGAAATTGAGATGTTCTTAAAAGTTTAATCTTGAGCAAAGGAGAAACATTTTTAGATCTTTCTACAAAATGGATGTCAATAGTAAAATTGCTATATTATGTAACACAATACTTGGTACTATCCCAGAAAGGAAAAGGAAGGGGGCAACAACACATAAGCACAATACTTACAAGTATTTCATAACTTTAGAGGGTAAGCAAACTTTAGTTTGTAAAGGAGCACTCATGGCTTTGTACCAAATTAGAAAGAAGAAAATTGAAGTTATACAAACCAAAATGAAAAGAAAATCGGTCACCAGTATTCCCGGGCCATCATGATAACAGGCCGAACAAAATCCCAGATGCAGTTAAAGAATATTGTTAGGTTTTCATATTTAGTTATAATAAATAATCAAATTTACGCATTAATATATTTTCTTACTAATAACCAAATTTTTTTATGTTATTTAGAACTGCTCTTTGCCCACCATTGTTCGATACCATTTTAATTATAAGCAAGCTACCTCTGTGATCGCTCTCTCGTTGTGAAGTGTAATGGCAATGCATCTAGACCCTTCTTGGTACCGTCAGGAGTTTCTCAGGGATCACACTTGGGGCCACTGCTCTTTTGCTTATTTATTAATGACATAGCTAGTGTGATCTCATCCAAGCTTCTATTATTTGCAGATAACATTAAGATTTTCAGCACCCACACACCCACTTACACACACACACACACACACACACACACACACACACACACACACACACACACACACACACACACACACACACACACACACACACACACACACACATACACCTGAATTCCAAATCTATTTTGGTCCGATTGTCACATGGTATGAGGTGACTTCTGTCGACCAATCAGGCGTCCAGGACGCAGACAAGAAAAGCCCCCCGGGGCATCTCTCCAGTTCTTCTAAAGACTTCGTCTCGCTAGGTTGTACGTCAACACCAGCTTTAACTAAGTTCGGGCCGTGCCCCCTTGTCTTGTCTTTGTGAACCGTAAGCCGTTCTATGGCCATTAGCAGTCCCCTTGCCGGACATTATTTTGTTAACGAGCCAACCAGTTCTTCTAAAGACTCCGTCTCGCTAGGTTGTACCTCAACACCAGCTTTAACTAAGTTCGGGCCGTGCCCCCTTGTCTTGTCCTTTGTGAACCGTAAGCCGTTCAATGGCCATTAGCAGTCCCCATGCCGGACATTATTTTGTTAACGAGCCAACCAGTTCTTCTAAAGACTCCGTCTCGCTAGGTTGTACGTCAATACCAGCTTTAACTAAGTTCGGGCCGTGCCCCCTTGTCTTGTCTTTGTGAACCGTAAGACGTTCTATGGCCATTACCAGTCCCCTTGCCGGACATTATTTTGTTAATGAGCCAACCAGTTCTCCTAAAGACTCCGTACAGCTAGGTTGTACGTCAACACCAGCTTTAACTAAGTTCGGGCCGTGCCCCTTTGTCTTGTCTTTTGTGAACCGTAAGCCGTTCTATGGCAATTATCAGTCCCCTTGCCGGACATTATTTTGTTAACGAGCCAAAAGTAACTTTGTCTCAGCGTTCGTGAGTGAACCGAAAACAGTGTCAAGTGAAGGTGGAATCTTCATCCATCAACAAGGACTTCAGCAGTGCAATGTTCCTTGGAAGCAACCCAGATCAAACTGCAATCAACCCAAATTCATTTGTGTTGAGGTATCAGACAATGGACGGTTCAAGGTAACAGTGTTTCATCATTCTTATCATGGTCCTTCGCAACTAAAGACAATTTTCTTCTCAACCAAGATTTAAAATTCCTCAACTAATTCGGACATTTTTGGACATTTTTAATAGAAAACGAAAATCATTTTAACACCTGTATTCTTGATGTAATTGTGTGCCTTTTTCTAATACTATGTTTTGTGAGCTCATTTCGTATTTTTATTTTTCCCATTCGACTAATAGTTATTCTTAGAAAATCAACGTATGGGCTCCATCTGCTCAACTATCGAAGTATGAATTTAATATTAGACATTTTTATGGTCCTTCGAACATAATTGCGGTCCGCCAAGCCGGATCTCCTACATAATTTTGGGTCCTTCTGACCGGATCTAACAAATATGTTAAGGAGCATATTTCAAGCTCTCCTGCAGAACATGCTCACTACTCTAGAACACACAACATAAATAGAAAATACCTTTCCCTTTGTTGACATTACCAAAAAAGCACCGTCTTTACCTTTGGTTATGTGAAGGAGAAAACAAGTCAGCCAGTTACAAGTTTAAAGAATGTTCAGACATATACATTTTTGCAAATGAATTTAATCTCTTGTTTCGTCAGCCCCGAAGTGACAGTACGTGTGATTCAGGGAAAGCTAACAATGGACATGTAGAAAATTATTGCGATGCTTTAGATGCTATGAAAGCATAGAGGGACTTAGCACGAACATCGGACAAAGTTGTCTACATCACTATTGACTTACAACAAACAATGCCACTACCGAGATTAACCACCTCGAAGTCGTTCTACCTCAGACAGCTATGGTTTTCAATTTCGGGGTTCATATTGTCACAAAAGATGTTGATAAAACGGTCTTTTGTACTTGGACAGAACAACAGAGCTCCAAAGGAAGTACAGAGATCAAGTGGAAAAAAGAATGTAGTGATTGACATGACAAACGATTTTAGGAAAACGGACAACTTGGAGAAAGAAATGAAACTGTTGAACAGAAAAAAAGATTGTTTAAAGGAACAGGTTAGGTTCAGAGATGGAATCAAGTGGTTCAGAACTGACACGTACGGCTACTACATGTTTAAAGAATGCTACGACTACAACATGCCCTTTAAACAAGTGAACATCAACAGATTAATGAAGGATGATGAAACTCCTAATCTGGAATACCTCGTTCTTGAAATGGATCTGAACAAGAAAAATCCGGTAACAAGAGAGAAGATTGACAACCTGCGGGAGCAACTTAAATACATTCCCGAAGAGCACCAGTGGTTCTACCGAAACATAATAGCTGAACATGACACACATGAAGATAAATGAACAGTGTTATAAGTTAAAGAAGGATATTACTATGTGACAAATATATCGAAACGATTACCTTACATTTTTTTATGCATGGTTGCACATCCACCGTTTCATGTAGCTTATGGCAAACAATTTTAATTTTTTGACAAAGATTTGTGTATAATGTCTATCAATGTTTTTATATATTTAGTAATCAAAATTAGTTTGTTCTCATTTAATTTGATTAATTGAAACCTAGAGTAACCCCTTTATTCAATTTGGAAGGTCCTCAATAACAACTACACTATAATGGAAGAAGGGGCTATGTGATTTGTAAATTTGTTAATAAATAGGTGCAAACTCCATTAAAGTCTAAAAAAAGAATTTGATAATTGTTGGTAACACACCCTAAAATAATTGGAGTTATAGAGTGTACACTTAAAAACTTCCAACAAAAAAACTTTGAGGCCAAATATCTCAAAACTTACTTTTTGTTAAATAGCCCCTTTATGCACTCACCCCTTCAATTAAAACTAACTAGGTTTAGGAACGTAATATTAGGCGGAATTACTGTGGATTTATTGAGATGATAGTATTAGAATATTAGACAATATTTGAGACATCAGTCAAGTTTTATATCTTAAGCTTAAACCAAATAAAGCTTTTTTAAAATAAAGCTTAAATCAATCTGTTTCGTAAAAAAACCCCTACTAATATTATAATTACGAATGTAAGTTTGTTTGTTACGCTTTCACGTGACAACTACTTAACCAATTGTGCTGACATTTTACATGGACATTCTTGCGGTTCCTGGAATATATGCGTATTCTTATTTTAAAAATCCCTCTGGGCTATGCTCTAGTGGAATTTAAAGTAACGAAAAACCCATCCTGTTTTCTACAGTTGTGTAACATTAATTGAATGAGCGTGTAAAATGAATGATCTGTTTTGTGTAAACACTGTTTATTATTTTCAATTTGTTGACATATATATATATATATATATATATATATATATATATTGTAAATTTTCAGTAACTATATGTTAAAACGTCGATTTAGATTTCAGCGATTATGTATAAGTAATAATCTACGTTAGAAACTGTCCTAATATATAGGAAGGTCAGGCTTTAACTCCGAAATCTCCCTTTGAAGCAGTTGACAAGATTAAATTTTGCTGGACTGTTCTTTTGAACTACAGTAGAAATTCAGGCTGTTTAAAAAAACTTTTACTCTAAATTTAAAGACTGATATAAAACCCTTCTTAGTCCGTTTTTGGTAGAAGTAGGCTTCTCTGATCTGTGTTATATACATATTTTATCGATCAGGAATCAAAACAAAACCAACTATGGAACAAAATATATTAAGAACGAAGAAAATTACAATGGCCATAACTATACAATTCGTGACGTATTTTATTGATTGTAGCAACAAAGCAAACTCAAAATCGGCGTCGGAAATATAATTCACTTGAACTAGCAGTACGTGCAACGCCTACTAAATTGCGTGTAAAACAGGGGTAACTGCTGGCAGTGCAGATATAAGAGACAATGTAGTCTGACTTATACTATACAATTAAAGACTGTTAAGAAACCTATCTAAGTTGTCTTTTGACAAAAATAGGCTTCTCAGAGGTTTGTACACATATATTGTTTGTCGGGAAAGGGGTAAAAAAACCTTTGGAACATATAATAATTGGACTAGCGTAAATTAACATGACCATAAATATACATTTGTAAACATATTTCCTTGATATAACTCAATATTGTCGTCGGAAATAGAGTTCACTTGAACTAGAAGTGCTCATACAGGTAGAAATCGTGTACGAAGCCACGGGTAACTGCTAGTATGGTATAAATAATACAGTAATGAGATTATAAATTATAATTTCATCACTTGCAGAAACGTAAATCATTGCAGTTACGTTCAATTGCAATTTTTTTCAATCTATTTATCAATTAGCAATGGCTTCACTACTTATTTGATGTAGAATAACAAGGACTTCGTAAAAGTTTTAATGAAATACACTTTGAGATAAGTAATGGTTACTGGAAAATATTTCAATTCCTCCTTTATTTTATAATAATCGGAGTTGAAGTGTGAGATTTAGGTTAAATTTTGAGATTCACTTTTCATGCATGCAGAAAAAGTGAAACGCGTTTTTAAATCAATCAAGCAATTTTAAGATTGCCTTATTAAACTTTATATTAATATATAAATACATTTAAAATTGAAATCTTTTTATTCATTTTTATAACAAAATGTTATTTAACTAAAGTGACCAACCATTAGTAATGAACACATTTAGACTTTCAAGGTTCCCTAATTTCATTTGAGGATTTCTAAGGCAAAGTTTGCTCTTGCAAGTTTCAAATGTTTTAGAAGCATCTTTTTTTATAACACGCAACTCTCATTTATACAAAAGAATGTTATACAGCTGTATAGTACCTTAATATTGTTCAAGCAAAAAAGTATAGCGAAACTTCACGGCTTTCACGATTTAACTGGGAGTAATAATAGAATAAAAAAAATGTATCACAGGATCCTAATTCGTATTTAAAATTCCAAAATTAAATTTCAGATGGCCGTTACAATTAAAAACTTGCGAAACTATAAGTATCTTTTATACTCATAATAAAAAAATAACTGGTAATTCTAAGTCGTCATTAAGAGTTTTATATATTTCATCTTTATGGGCACACATGTATGGAAATACTGTCCGATAAAAATTTAAATTCTTTCTGAAATGTAACACTAAAGATTCTGTACTTCATTCATTTCATTTCATTTTATTACATTTTTCTTTTTTTAGTTTTCCATGTAGATGCAAATTAAGTAAAATTACAATCTTTAAGCTATCGTCACATTATGAATAAACGTTGGTTGTAGAAAACGTAAATACGATATGTGGAATTTTAATTGACAATAAATAACATGAATTGAAGGATTGGAATCTGAAAACGTCTTATGTGCATATAGATTGAAGAACTTGAAGAAAATTTGACTTGATTAATGTGAGGTAAACCAGAACTTTATAATATTGCCGGATGCTTGTATTTGACAAGCAATTATTATATGTCACCGTTCTCGTCACAGGACATTCGCTAACGAATTAAAGTTCTGAAATGGTAACCTATAGAACTCCGCAATGAAAGTTAACCTATTTGGTAGCTCACGACTAAGTTACGCTTCGAAGGATGGTTGCCTTAATTTTGGTAAACGTTTATTTTCCAATCATATAAATAACCATACTGCTTCTCTATCGTAAAAATGGAAGAGTCGAGTATTTGGAGATTTAGGTATCATTATATTTATTAGACTAGCCTAAACACAACGCCCTAAACCTGTTTAACAATACTATTAGCTCTCAAACTATTTTCCAGTTAGACTTCTCTAATGCTCAGGCAAATCACACGATCGGGCATAGCCTATTTTCCAGTTCTACTTTAACAACGTAAAAATTAAGTTTCATGCATGTCCATAGCTCAATTATTTCTCGAGATATCCAGCGGACAAAAGGCTTCACTGGCGCTCAGCCAAATACAATAGAGAAATATGAACCATCGTTGACCTTTTAAATGTTTTATATATTTAAATTAAGTTTTATGTAAAATTTTGTGTCTGTAGTTTAATTTTTTTCTCCAGATACAATTCAGATGATAATCACACAGATAGAGAGTGAAGAAAATTGTCCAGCTCTCAAAGTACTTTACTTTAGTTCTCATGCAATTCAACTGACTAGTGCCATTTACATTCAAATTCAAAATTTTTATTCACATACACAAAACAATAACATATATAGTACACTTCCATAATTTCAAATGAATTATTCCCCATATAGACTATAATAGGTCTGTGTAAGGGGAAGAGTCCATACATCATGCTTTTCTTGATTTACATTTATGTAGTATAGCTTTTACAATTACTGCCCTAAATCGTTTTTGCTGGTGTGTCTGCGTAGGTAGATTTGTCTTACAAAAATTGCTTCTTTAACTATGCACAAAATTACCATTTAAATTATCATTACAAGGTTGGCTATTTCATAACATTTAGATTTTTATTAAGTGACGGTTTTAAAGCATTTTATAGATATCAGTATGTCACACTTGCTGATTTGTCTCTTGAACCTAGCATCTTTTGAGACAAGACGCTTCGTTCAAGATGATTTGTTTCTTCTCAACCGTCTCATCACATCAGAGCTTGACTGTCCAGATCTACTTCAGAGGGTCAACTTTAGGTTCCAGCTAGTACCATATCTCGTAACCTCTTTGTCAAATAGCCGCTACCTCAAACTACTCAAAAACCAGAGCCATACTCAGGATTCAGCGGGAAGGTAATATCATTCCAGGTGACCGGTACTTTTATAATCATAGTAGTGCAGCTTTCAAGTGCAATATGTTACAACTTCAATAACCTAGTTAATATTACTGATACCACTGTTATATATTGTTTGTATGTTATTTTTGTCTGCTATATTAACATTGTCTATATTTATTTGTTATTGATATTGTTGATAGGTGTATGTTACCAATTGTGATTCTAAATTACAAATTATTGTTATTCTAAATTATAGTTGATTCGTTTTTGTTATAGTGATATAAGTAACTACTTGTAATTTGTTGTAAATTTTTTATTTCTAGTTTTCATTACAGCTGTGTAATTTCTCATTTATTAAGCACTCACTTGGCTTTTTTATGCACGACCTTCTACTTATAAATGTTCATGTACTCCTTTTAAACAAGGCATTGCCTTTTGAATAAATAAAGTATACATGTATTAATAGCAGTATGTGTCTCACATATTCTATAGTTAAAAGTAAAATATGCAACTCTAAAACATTTCCAGTTTATTTGAATATTTGATGAAAAACGAGAGGAATATGCACGCGAGTGTATAAGCGGACACGTTCAGTAAAAATGCCTCTGCTTGAATGATTTAGCTTGGGAAACACCTCACATGCAGCTCTGTCAAATTTATTGGGTATCACTTACTAGCTTATAACTTTTATTTGTAACCGCAGTAATTTGGTTGTTGGCCTCTTAATATAGAATGTATGCTGAGCTATTGTTAAGGTCTTCTAGTTTACACTAATTAAACATTTGTAATGTAATGCACGTTTTTGGATTATTATTGACTTTCTGTGCAGATCTATCTTCAGCCAACAGATTATAAACTGAAACTGCCAGTAAAAAGTCTGCTAATGCCAATGAGTTGAAAGGGGCCGAGCTGTAGCATAGACGCAGATTAACCAATAAATTAACAGTGTAACAAAATCTTGATCAATATGGCTTTTGAAATGGCCAAAATCGTTAACTTAACCCCTTACCTTAACCGTTTAGTCAGATATGTTTTATGAGCATTTTATTTTTTTAACGTCTTTTGACTGAAGATGCTGCCACAGTTCTAAATATTGCAAGAATTTAATTGTGTTAACAATATTTCGACGTCATGTAAACGAGAAAACATAATAATCATGTACGGCGTAAGTATAACAAGGTTCTATTGAAGTACATAATTTATAAGATTTTATTAAAAAAAACACTATTTTCAAACCTGTAAAATCATGAGAATATATGTTTACAATATTATAAAATATGCATAGAATTTAAAAAAATGGCAGTTTTTGTTACATTTGTTAAAAAATATATTTTAAATAAAGGGTTTTTAGTTATTTGTTTGTACTGTGAAACTTTTTCTTTCCAAATTTATCTTTTCCAGCAATGATGTGTACTTGTAAAACAACTTAGGTTAATAAGTATATTGTAGACCCAATTGTCAAGGACTTTTTTCTTTTTATAAATCAATTTATGTTTTATTTTAGCTCACAATGTTATACAGTTAGTGATGTAGAAATGTAGGAAATTTGGGATAGGATACTAGTCACTTCCAATAAAAGAATAATATCCTACTTTTATTTGGACCAATATCACCTTACATTTAACAATAGTCAAGTTTAAAATAAGACAGCAAAACTCAACCGCCTCATAATTCAAGACTTGTGTATTCAACGGAGAGAATTTATTGTAAAAGAAAATTAAAACAAATTGTTTAAACATTTAGTAAAATAGTATAATATGATCTGGCACAATACAAAGAGATAATAATTATTGAATTTAATTTGATCAAACATCAATATCTCTAAAAAAGTTACATTTTTATTTTGTAATTGTAATCAGTAATGGAGTCCTATTAATAATGAACGCTTTCATTATATGGCAAACAGAGTTATACAATAATTATGGCGAACATTATAAAAATAGCGCCTTTAATAAATGAATAAAATATGTTCTGCAAGATATTAAAACAAAAATAATTTGTAGTCCATTGAGTACAAAATACAAAAAGCGTCAGTTTTGCAAATTGTGTTTTTTAAATTCTGAGATTTAAACTTAAGATAGCTAAGCAATGTGTAATAAACCAATTCTATAGGTCACTTTTGTAAGAGATTAAAAGTAAATCCTTGCTATCGTGGATGGAAGGAGACCAGAAGAGGAGTCTTGCTGTACATCACCACCTTCAGCTCGTACTCTATATCCGACAGTTTAGTGTGTGACGTCACCCTTAGGCGTCTCAGGATATGTACCAGGGCTGTCTTCAGAAGCATCATCGCATATATCTTACCTGAGAACACGCCAGTACTATCGTCTGTTAGGTGAACGTAATCAATAATATATTAAAACAGTTTTTCTCTGAATGTTAAGAAATAGAAAATTAATTACAATGAATCATACTTTACGTCCTAATGCCTCTAGTAATTTTCTATTGCTGTATGCAATTAAAGTTCTGACGATATAAATGTTGTTTAAAATTAGTAAAATCCACCAAATTACAAAGCTACACGATAGGAGGGAAAATGTCATTTATATCTGGCTTCCCGCACTATATTTTTATAAGAAACTTACTTCTAGACGTCATATGGTTTTTCACTTCCAAATATGCAACATCGAGTCCAAGGAATGTTATACCACGGGATTTTTGGAAAATTCTTAAACAAGTTAAGTACAATCATATGACATGTTAACATGCGATATAGTGGTCTACTGTGCATATTTTGACAGATTTCATCTGTAGACTTTACATTTTGCATGAAACTACATTTCTACACAGACAAGAATGAGTTTGATGAAGGAATTTTCCATGCATTTTCAAACTTGGACTTTGGCGTCATTGAAGGTTATTATTCAGTAGACTGTCACAATTACCATTTTTGCCTAGTTCTGCTTCATTTTTTATACGCAACGCTTAGTAATAAAGTTTAACTATTAGAAAAGTTAGGAATATAAATCCCTTGCTCACAGAATAAATTATTAAGAGCTACGGCCATTAGTGTTTTGTAATTTTATGTTATTCTATGCGTAGCTCACCTATGCAGTTACGAGGGCCAGCGCTAAACGGCAGGAAAGAGTAGTTGTGTCGTTCCTTTTGTTTTTCTGGAGAGAACCGTTCAGGCAGGAACAGTTCAGGTTTTGGGAACTGCTCTTCGTTCCAACCCAGAGCATGGAGCATTATCGCTACTCGACTACCAGCTGGCAGTGTGCATCCGGCTGGAATGAAATAGTGCTTATAGTATAGTTGCAAAACGCTAATTGTATGGAAGGTGAAGTTTGGAAACTAGTCTGGAACCAAGAAAGTATCTAACTTTATCCAAATTACTGATCACTTAAGTCAATAATTAGTGCATACTGCTACAAAAATAAAACAGTCCTTCCATCACTGTCGGAAGAAGTAGATAGATTTTGTGACAAATGAAATATTATTAATTTATTCTCAGGGATTTCTTATAGGATTCTTCATTCAGTCAATGTGGAAACAGTTTGAGACACAAAAAATAATTATAACAAGCAAAAAATGAAAAGAATTAAAAATTACCGGACAGTTTTAGTTTTTCTCCATGTTCATAAAGAACCATTTTTAACTTTTTAAGGTTAAATGGCCGCCATAATGTGAAGAATTGGCATACCAGTGTGGTAAAAACACTTAGTCAAAGTATTTAAAGGATCGAATTTCGTCACAAGTTTTGAGCTGGTTTGAGCGTTCGTATAGCCAGTTCTTGGTGATAAAAAATTTATGTAACTAACACGTATTAAAAATCTCTAAACCAAGCATTCCTTACGTTCCAAGCTGGCGAACTACCTTAGCCGAGAGTCCCGGCTGAGCAAGCATTTTTTGTGATTCAATGCTTATTGAAAAATTAAATTAGGTCACTACCATTTATTCAAACATAATTAATGTAAATAAAGGTTGTTTGGCAGGTATTTGGTCTTCCGATCATATGTTAATTGGTTTATTTAAATGAATATGTGACAGATACGGCGAAATACAAAACAATTTAAACGTGAAAAGTAAGGGCTCTGTGGTGCAGTGGTAGCGCACTCACTTCATTTTTATTTATCTCCAACGGTTCCACTATTTATACATGAGTTAACTTAACTAAGGATAAACTAATCAAGATGGCATACAATGACTAATAACTGTGGTAACAACAATCCAATAACATGTCAAAACTAGTAATGATAACTGATAACACAAGGAGACATTATGCAATAATTTATAACAATAGATAGCTATCATACCAAATAATGCAGGAGCAACTAGCAAAGAGAAACAGAACAATGTAACAATTATGATAATAATAACTTAACAATGAGATAAATATATAAAAACAAGCAACGATATAGATATATTAGAATGTAACAATGAGGTAAATATGTAACAGTATAAAAATGATAAAAGTATATGTAACAGAATAACAAACAGATAAATAATAACAAATTTCAATACTGAAGATGAGGTGTAATGTGACTGTGTGTGTGTGTGTGTGTGTGTGTGTGTGTGTGTGTGTGTGTGTGTGTGTGTGTGTGTGTGTGTGTGTGTGTGTGTGTGTAAGTGGGTGTGTGGGTGCTGAAAATCTTAATGTTATCTGCAAATAATAGAAGCTTGGATGAGATCACACTAGCTATGTCATTAATAAATAAGCAAAAGAGCAGTGGCCCCAAGTGTGATCCCTGAGAAACTCCTGACGGTACCAAGAAGGGTCTAGATGCATTGCCATCACACTTCACAACGAGAGAGCGATCACAGAGGTAGCTCTTCATCCACTGTAGCAGAGGTCCCCAAATTCCATAACCTTCAAGCTTAGCGACAAGTAGACTGTGGTTAATCCTGTCAAACGCCTTGCTAAAATAAAGGTAAAGGCAATCCACCTGGCAAGAGTTATGAAAACTTGACATTATATATTCCTGGAATATCAACAGATTAGTTGTTGTTGAGCGGCCCTTTAAAAACCCATGCTGTTCCAAGCAAATGCGATTTTTGAGCTGGAAGTATATGCTATCCAGTATGATACTTTCAAAAACCTTGACCAGAGTGGACTGTATTACTATTGGTCGATAGTTTCTAACGACTCCTCTACTATCAGACTTAAACACCGGAATGACAAAACTCCGCTTCAAAGATGATGGGAAAATCCCAGATGCAAGTAGACATCCGAAGAGAATAGTTAAGTGAACAGCAAGTACCGGGGCGCAGAACTTTAAAACAACAGGAGGAATGCCATCAGGGCCAGCACTTTTCCTTGCATCAAGCGATTCCAGTTTCCCGAGAACGTCCACAGCTGTCATCGAGCAGCCAGATATGGTTTCATTCCACCCAAACTCAAACTTGGGGATAGGGACGTCTGTGTTGCTAAAAACTGATGAAAAATATTGGGCAAACATTTCACATTTACTATATGGTTCACTTGCTTCCACTCCATCAAAGGCCAGTGCCGGAATACTATGAGAACTCGTAAGTCCGTTAACATGTGACCAGAAAGATTTCATACACAAGGGTATACTGCTTTCCACTCTACTGATGTAATCAGAGTGACACTGCCGTGTAAGATCCTTACATTTCCTTCTAGCTCCACTAAAAGTCTCCAGGTCCAATTGTGATAAAGACTGCTTGTAAATTTTATGTAAAATTTTTTTATTAAGAACTGCTTTCCTTAACTCGCTTGAAAACCACGTTGGATATTTGACTCTGCCGAAACTCTTAGTAGGATTATTGGCCCTAATCAGAGAAGCAAGGTAATCACTAAAGTTACTAAAAGCCTGTTCGGGATCTTTTAAGTCATTGAGTGTGGGGTAGTGAGGAGCCTGAAGGCCATGAAACACAGCATCTAGGTTGCATATGCGAAAATCCAATGCCTCGATCCGAACCTTGGAGGTCGACGACTGCAAAGCTTCCAGTGTAAAAAACAAGGCAGGATGGTGTCTATCTTCCTCCAAAAGTAAATCATGCGCATGGACGACCTCAGACGTCAGAACAGAGGTAAAAATCCAATCGAGACAAACCCCTCTGTAATTTGGTACAGCATTCACTTGTGTAAAACTACAAGCAGAAGAAAGGTCCATAAGACTAAGGGATGAGTCAGAAGCCGCTGTAGTGTCCATGAATGTCCAATCTGTATCAGGCTGATTAAAATCTCCCATCAGCATGACTTCAGCAGATTCTTCTATGGAACGAAGAATCTCATCCACAGCGTCTCGAAAACCCGAATACATGTCAGTGGGTTGGTTGGGAGGTATATACGCAATGCCAAGGAGTACTGTAGACGATGAAAACCTGCATAAAACGAAGAGACATTCAATACTGCTCATGCTAGTAGGAATCCTGATGCAGGAGATACTGTTTCGTACAGCAACAAGAACTCCTCCTCCACTTGTCTTTACACTGGTAAGTGAAGATCTATCACATCTGAATATGGGAAAACCGGCAAGACCAAGCTCAGAATCAAATATGTCAGGAGTTAGGTTAGAGCTATTAGTGATAGGATATCATAAGACAACGTACTTACTGCTTGAGACAAGGAGTTTAACTTACTTCTCAAACCATTCACATTTTGAAAATAACAAGAAACAGATAAGGGGGAACCGTTGGAATCTACGCGTTTTTTGTACTCTTAACAATACGTGGAACGTTGTTTATGTACGTAATAGTAAGATTAAGTTCACCGAGAGATTTCCTTGACTCCAGCTCAGAAACCACAGACTTGAGGTAGCTCTGCTCCTGAGGAGTGCGATCTCTGGTAACTCTGACAGCTGATAACTGCACATCAATTTTACCTGCAGACTCCTGCAAGAAATTGGCCAAGATCAAGCGAGCATCTTGTTCACTCTTAAGGATCGTTTTAAGTGGCCTAAGCCTGTCGCTAGGTTTTTTGCCAACACGGTAGGTTTTTACACCCTCATTAATGAAACTGTGATGACACTCTTTGAACAATTTGGTGACTAGTTCCAAATCATGTTTAATTATACACTTAGCATCAGGGCTATTGTGTTCAGGAAGATTATACACCATGAAGTTTAATGCTCGTCAAGTACCCTCATTTATCTCAGTAACAACATCTTCCATACTATTACACTGTAGAAGTTTACAATAATTATAACAAGACATAACAGTACATAAAGGAAAAACACAATGTCCCAGGTAAAGCGTGAAGATAAACTGTTTATATAGTGCACACTTGAACTCCAACGATGGATTCAGAAGGCAGTGGTTTTTGCCGAGCGCAGTTATTCTCTATGTAGAGCAGTGTTTCTGTTTCTCTATGTCTACGGTAGTGACGTAACGTATGACAATGTTCACATCGGGAATGGCGGATGTGGAACGACAAATTAGCTTGATTATGAAGCCTATCATGACACTAAAGTTCAGATACTGGTGAAAAAGTCAGGAAAATGTCCCAGGATAACTGACAGTCAACAAACACAGAGACTTACAGTTCTTTGCTGATCGCACTAGTGCAACCTCCTTGTGAAAAACACTTATCAAAACACATATAGCACATATTTAGCAAGAGACGTTTCACTGTTCACGTTTCATTCCATGTACCTCATTCCATTGCTTATATGATTAGTTACAAAAGAGGACTTATGCGATCGACAGATCATCAACTTACGTAACTTAGTGTCTTTGGTGGCTTTCCTCATGATCCCAACTATGTTACCATGGAGTCTAAGGCTCTCTAGGATGACCTGACCAAGGTACGTCATACCGTTAACGTCACCAGCGGTAACGTCACGGTCCAAGTCTCCCATTACTTCCTGGATCTCCATGAATATCTTGTCCTAAACATGGGAGCTAGAATGTAATTGGATATACTGATTTGGTATCCATGAATATGTAAACAAGAAAGCTAAAATGTAATTATAAATATACTGACGTGGTGACGTTACGGTTCAGGTCTCCCATTACTTCCTCGACTTTGGCTAATATCTTGCCCTAAACATGAAAACTAGTATGTAATTAGATACTCTAGGGCGGTGATGTAATGATAAATTTATCTCATTACGTCTTGGATCCCACCGAATATCTTGAAAATGTAATTAGATATTCTGTGATGGTAAATGTATAGCCCATATCTCCCATTACTTCCTGGGTCTCCATGAATATCTTTTCCTAAATGAGCTATGATGTAGTTAGATATGATAACGTAGCTCTATTTTGCTTCATATACAGAATGTAATTTTGCAGTACAAATTAAGTTTTGTCACATATATAGTAATCACTGTGTTATTAAATTTAACTACTCTGCAACTTAAGTCCACGATGTTTCATAAACGGATCTCCTGTACTTGAGCTCTTTAAATCATTGGCGGTCTTACTAGGCTAATTTCTTTATTCTTAAATATATTTCGAGCTTCACAAGGCTCTTACTCTTTTTCACAAGTTTTTACAAGTTTATACCATTGTTATGTTTCCGCTATTTTCAATATTGCTTTTAAGTTCAATACCAAGTGGATCGTAAGTCACTATTTATCTAAGATAAATCTAACAATAAAACTCTGAACGGAATTATTTGAAAAATTTATTCTTGAATGATTTTTTATCATTAAAAGTAGAGGTGTTATGTTTATAACATGAAAAAATATTGCTGTAATTGTTTGTATAATCTATGCGAAATTGATCATATTTTATGATAAATTCCATACTTTACCTGGATTTCCGGGTGGTGTCCTAAAGTGAAAATCAGTAGATTCAGACAAGAAACAACTGTGTCAGATGCCTAAAACAGAACAGTTATCCTGATTATTTTGCTTTTGCCAATACACTCTATGAGTTCACGTTTCATAGCACGACTTGCTATCCAGATCAAATTTTCAAAAAGTTCTCTTCTTAAATATAAGTCACAATTTGCATGGTGATAATTTTCATAGCAATAGTTTGATACTTTCTTTCAAACTTCATAGTGTAATTCTGGTAAATATACTCGTATCACCTACGCCCAAAATTCAGCAACGCCTAATTGCCGTAATAGTATAATTTTGGATATTTGTTCATAAACATATTATAGTAGAAAACTACTACAATTAATGCTATCACATTAAGAAATTTAAAACTTTCTTTTAATTCGTTTGTTTAAAATTTACATTGTAACAGGAACTCGGACATTTGCCACAGTTATGTGGGCAAAAATTCTATAAGGACTGTAAGACATTAGGTTAGCTTGGACGAAATAAATAAATACAAAAGTTATGACTTTGAACACTTCAGTCTTACTAAAGTAGAGATGACATTTGGACAGACTGGATATGTAACAGTGTGTTCTGACCTTTTTAATTGGCAGATTTAAGGAATGATGAATAGTCAGCATGCACGTGAGTTGATTTCATATTCCCTTAAATTTCCTGCTATTACAACCATATCTTCTTTTTAGACAGATAAACAGATTTCCATGGGATTTTATGAAGGGTTCTTTAGATTGACGTTCCTAAATGGAAATATAACTCTTAAAACGTACATTTTGTCATTTTATCGTTTCTTTTCCGAGTAGTTAATACGAATATTGTCCGAAGAATAATATTAACGAGTTAAAAAATATACAACGTTCTCTGAGAAAACATTAAATATTACAAGTTCTTAGATACATTTGATTTTAGCTTAAATTTGATTTAATTAAAACATTATAAGATAACATAATTGTTGTTATTTACGTAATAAGTAGAAATTTTTTATCCCTGCTATGGTGTAATCATAAATTCATGAAAACTTGACTAAATTGAATAAGTATTAAACATATACATAGATTAAGCATTGCCTTTAAAATGATTAAGGTACAACCTGATAAAATTACATTTAAGTATTGATGAAGATTTGGACTGGTCATCTTTTGGTTTATGAATCACCATACAGTATTGCTGAATTTAGTTTATTAATCTGACGGTACGAAATAGAAAGGATATTATAAACATATCCAGAAAAGGAAGAAGGTGTGGAAATCATTGTTGTAAATTATTAAATGCCTAAATATAGCCAGATATTGTACCTTTCTTGTAAGAAGTATGCATGTGAAAACAACGAGAAATGTCATTTTATTTAATGAAGTATGTTATTGGAAATATTGTAGGAGGAACATTTAAACTACATAATTAGAATATTCTCCTTATTTGATTTTTGCGTTGACTACAATTATGCATTCACGCACATGTTAACTTCTAGAAAGTTTACACTTTCCAGTTAACCTACACTGAATGCAGCAGAAACCGATCTCACATCCGAGCAACCATTTGGATGTCCAGGAGTGGCACATTACTAACCGCAAATGTATTGGGGTAGAAGGTTCAATCTATAGGTGTCTATTAGCCTGGACGTGAGGAAATGCTGTGCCTGCCCGCTTTGGCTTAAGAGCTGGCCTTCCCTTCTTCTAAGTTGTTACGAGAGATATAGCCCGCTATTCCTCCTCATGTAAACTTGTCAAGAGACGGCCCCTAACTCCAACCCTACCTACCCCGAATATCCTCTCGTTCCGGAAGAGAGTGAAAATGTCCTTTTAGGAGAAAGTATAATGACACATTTTTCAACTTTTTGCCCTAATTTAACAATACAAAATTGCATGCCTACAAAGTTTTATTCCATTAAACGTTATTATTTAATTGTATGCTTAAAAATTATACAGAAACTAAAATATATGGTAAAGATTTGATATTAAACAAATATTAAGATATTTTTAAATTTCGAAAAAGTGACTTTATTTACAAACTATATACTATATTTTTAGTTCATCAATCTGACATGAATTACTTGGTTTTAAAATAAAAATAGATATTTATCAGTCAGACATTTTATTCATATCTAGAGTCAGTATATACATATTGTCTGCAAAATTACTTTATTGGGCTGTAAATTCTGATGTTTATACTTACACCTGCTACCATAGTAGTAACTTCATCCCTCCAATCATGGTCTTCCACTATTAGTGGCAGATTATCAAACATTACATCCACCAAGTTTATTCCTGACAAGCCTGAAAATCAAACATGCATATATATGCGTAACTGTTTATTTTTGACGTAGGGTACTTTAAAATTCTGTAATTTACTATGTTACTGTGCCTTTTTAAAAGTACACGTGTATTTATATACCAGGCTATACGCTGGTTACAGTGGAACGATAATTGGTTGCCACACACCGAGTAACATCCTGGGCCGAAGAGCGACTCCCATGGACCTATGTTTACCATTTTCGATTTCTATATAGAGGTAATAGAGGTGGAATTTCACATATAATTTCAATCCTATAAATTAACTTATTTCAAATTTTCTGTGTATATAGAAATCCACACACTAATACAGCAATCTGCTTCCTCATGTTATGAGAGAGTCCACTAAACGCTTAATAACCTACTGTTACCCATACAGGACACGGTAGTATCATGTATTAACTGGGGTTTAGTCTTGGCCTCATTATTCTCAGGCAGATGTGAGTTATAATAGAGTTTAACAACGTTTAACCCTCATCATACTTGTCATGATGTATAGACTATAAAAAGTGCGCTAGACTACCTTCCCCTTCGCACACCGATCGGTAAGCTGATGTCAGTATAGGCCGGCCTATAGTGCACGAATCTTTGTTTCACGCCTTTATTAGTTGAATACGTTTTCAAGGTGAATTTAGTCAAACTTTATTATGTATATTGAAGTAATGAGAGTATGGCTTAACGTTAATATGTTATATCAGAGAAAACCTTAACTTAGGCTTATAATAGAAACAAAACTTGTAAATTAACCGTTTACCAGTAATTCTTCAAAGATTTAGATAATGTTTTCAGTGATATAACAAATAATAACGCAATAAATATTATTTAAATTTTTGTTTTAATTTCAGTGGCTGATAATGTAATTATAAAACATACACGTGACAACTTCTTTTTATGCTATCACACAGCTACACATTATCTCTCAAAAAAAAAGGTTTTTCTTTTAAAAGTATTCAAATAACGTCTCAGATATTCTTTAAAACGTAGGTTTTGATATACTTTGATCTTTGACTATAAATTAAACTGATAATCTTTCTAATAATCTATTTTTCTAGTTTCGGACTTTGTTTGTTTTATTTTCTTAATCTTTCTTCTTTCAACTTCCAGCTTGAATAGAATTTAATCCTCATTGCAATATTCGTAAAAATAAATCTACGTTTGAGGATGAAAGTGTTTATTTTGATTTTTTGTTAGATAATTACTTTTTCCGAAAGCTTTTTTTAAATCCCATTTTTAGCCATGAAGTTATATAATAATATAACACAATTAAGGACACTAGTTATAAAGTGAATTTTAGAAGCCCAGCTTTTCAGAATGTACAATGATAAACTTAACATTGCTTACTTAGATAGCTTATTTTAAATGCTTTCGTTTAGTTTTTTCTTCGTTATTCTAAAGTTGTTGATGAAAATTTCCCTATAAATGACAATTCCAATCCCGTTCGTATGTTTTTGTTTTTAACCTTATTAACTTTTTTTCTTCTTCCAAATTTATTATTTTGTCAGATACTTTGAAATTGATCAATTTTCATAACTATGTTTGTTATATTCCGTCTCAAAACTACAGGTCGTGATAAACATCTTTCTGTAGGATTACTAGACTAACTTCTTTTGCACTTCTTAACTATTTTTGTTGTTGTTTCTTTATTTGCCTCTTATCCATCTCAATAAGTGACAATTTACAAACAAAAGAGGTAAAATTTTTAGAGAATAACATTTTTTTTTTATTATTTTCCGTTCTTCTCCTAAAAAAGCTGCTTTTACATTTTGGATAAAATCTGACTCCAAAAAGCGCGTTGAGATGTGTTTGGATTGAAGGGGTTTTATCTTTTGCACATATCAGCCCAAATTATCCGCGAATCGTTGAATTTGGGAAAAGTGAAATAAGATTTAACTTCATTTAGTTGTTTTGTTGTCACATGGCTGTTTCGTTTTTATTACAGTCTGCTACAGTGCAACAGGTCCTAGGCATTATGGTATGTATGTACTTTATATAAAAAGCAAAGATTTATAGCTGAATTAAATAATTAAGGAGAGAAAAATTAAAATTATTGTTTTTACTTTATTGAAACAGTTGAAAACAGGTAGGCCTAGTAAATTGACCAAAACGTTCTATAAAGGCTTACTGCTAGGTTGTAAGTCACTAAATGTAAATATATAAAAAAAGGTTTTGCTGAAGTTGCATGCAAATTTTAAAATTTATAGCTATATTTATTACTATGGCACATATTAAAATGCCATTATGGTAATAATGTCTATTTTCAAATTGATTTGCATCCCAATTTTATCGTTACCATCGTATTTACCCATTCGACGAAAATAAATAAATCTGTTAGCGCCAAACCCATGGAGTAACATGAATCAAACTCGATGAAATGAAGCACTGTAAGTATCAAGTTTACAGGTTCGTTCGTTTTGTGTATGGACAATCAAATAGGCAGACAGAACAAAAATAAAATCTATCCAGTTCCTCAACTGCATTAGTCTTCACTAACACTTAGCCAATTACATTATCAACTTTGATCAGACTATTACACGATTTAAAGGGTAAATCTTTATTTAGGTGGATAGTGCTTTGATTCAAGAATGTTTATAGTTCTCTTATAAATCGTCATTAATGAAGTGGTGACAAACAAACGATAAAACAGTGCTTTGATTTGAGAATGTTAATAGTTCTCTTGTGAATCGTTGGTGATACAGTGGTGACAGACAAATGTCTACTCACCGGCATTGCCAAGATTTGGATCTGGAATTATTTCCTTTCGAATAGTTTCCTCTTCTTTGCAACCCTGTGGGAAGAATTAATATTTCAAATAATAATTCTATATATATATATGTATATAAAGTTATATATATATATGTATATACAGTTATTATATATATATATATATACACACACATATATCTATATATATATAATATATATTATGTATATATATATTATATAAGTAGATATGAATATGCCGATTCTAGACCACTTTCGGAGCCAACAGTAAATCAATGGAAAATACTGTTTAAAGGACAATAAACGAATCTGTAACTCACGAATGAAAAATAACCGAATCTATAGCTGTTTGCTTCTACTTTCTTAAGCTGTTTTAATGTAAAATCTCCTTAGAATCAATGTAAAATATATTGGAAATGTTGTCAAATCTGCTGCGAATAAACGAAAAATCTTCGAAATCTTAATAAAATTTAATCAATTTAGAAGTTTTTTTACTAAAAACATACTTTAATAAAAAAACTTTTCTACTAAATAGCAAACATGAACTCACCAAGCTCTCTTCAGTTTCTAGCATTTAAACAGTGCAACAAAGATGAATTCAACGAATTACCAACACATTTTATAGAACAGTTGATACCGTCCTTAAATGATACAGAATTCATTGAACTTGTAAATTCTTTTGCAGAAAGAACGAATGATGGAGGGTTGTTTTTTCTTCATAAAGCACGAAATGTATTGGATTGTTTATTTCACTTAATTACGAAAGATATTGAAAAGAAATTAAAAAAGAAACAAACAGAGAGTTTTCATCGATATTTTATGGAATTTTTTAAATATTGTACGTTTTTCGAATACAATCAAGACTTAATTGTTGAATTCCTTAGGATTTTTTGTGAGAATCAAGATTTATCAACAAAATTCATTAAAGATCACTATCAGATTTTTCTTATAAAATATCACTATATTTTGCGTGAAACAAAAGGTATTACTATAGATAATATTCCATGTGATTCTGAAGAAGAGAGACACAAACTATGGTTATCAAAAGAGTACTATGAATTGGGGAACGAATGATAATCTTCTATTCTACAAAATTGACGGTAACACAGTCTTTATCTTTAATAGTCTTATTTCCAGTAACAACCAAGTGTAATTTATCATGTTTATTCAATTCTTTAATCTTTTTTTCATCCAAAACAGTCAAAAGTCTGTTCGGTAAGTGTACTTTATAATCTTCCAACTCGGCAATTATTGTAAACCCGAATTTATCTTTTATTTTCTCCAAATTCAAAATTTTGTATTTCTTATTTTCTTCTAATTCATTCAACTTCTTATATTCTTTAAACTTGAATTCACCAACCGAGTTCAACTCTTTCAAGAACTCCATTTAGATAGAAAAAATTTAAAGACGATGAAGATGAAATTTGCTAACAATCACTCGAGAAGTCAAGGAGAATGTGAGTAAAACCACATTCTTGTGACGAGGTTCATTATTTATCTTTTCCAAGTGTACTATTAAATCATCGAGGATTTCTGGCTTAAAATCGTAGACAAATTCAACATCCAGATAATGAAAAAAATACAGGTAATATCTTTTCATAATAAACGTGTGTATTTAAACCAACAAACCTAATGTATTCTTTGAAAAGGAAAATAATTTTGTCAATGGTTCTAAGAGATAAGTAAAAATTTTTATTCTGTTTTCTAAATTCTGTAACAAAATGCGTTTGCTTCTTGTCTCCATATTGTAATTTTCTAAGCAGGTTATTCAAATGTGTTAATTTATTTCGAAATTTCTTAGGTTTAGGTCTTTCGTACAAAATTAAATTACAACCTCTACAAACTAAATATCTTTTATCGATAATTTCTCCTCTATTAGAACACTTGTAACAGTTGGCATTATACTCTTCCATTCAAACAGAAAGATTTTTGGTTTAAATGGAGATTATGGAACTAACTCTGCCGAGATTTAAATTTTTCAGCGCAAATGTTTATGTTTATATTTCAACTACCGAGATGAAAAGAAATGATTTTATTTTATTATTCAACTATTTAGGATATTTTGTCTACGATTACAAAGATTATTATTACGGAAGAAATCGAGATTTTTCATCAGCGAAAGAGTATATTTTTGAAGTTTTAGAAGGAATGAAAGAGAATAATATGAACATCATCAATTATTGTTAAACACAAAATGAATGATTGTGTCTTTGGTGTAGTGTTGTTAGTGTGCGTGTTTGCGCTATGGGGAATCACATCACATTCAACTTCTACGGTGTCTATTGTTTAGTGACTTGGCCCTGCACTGCTACTGTCCAACCAAGTTAATGGCTAGGAGCTGTAATTCGGGTCTTAAACTCTGGATTTTTTTTCCCAAGTCTCAATTTTCTTTGGTAACTACTGTGTAGAAGTTGATGGAGAGATACAATTAGGGAATTTGTGTCGGGTGTTTTGTAAGTGTAATGTTGTATTAATGAATGATGTGAATGATGAATGTAATGAACGAATCAAGGAAGAGAAGGAGTTAAGGAATGAAGTGGAAAGTTGAGGAAGCGAATGGCGCGCCAACCACAGTTGTCATTACTCGGCTTGTTCTATAGTCATTACACTATGGCCACTCGTGTAAAGACTTGTCCCCAACCACTGAACGACAACCATGTCTTTCTCAATAAAAAGCGCGCCTGAAGCTCTGGGATTTGAACCCAGAACCTCAGGCTTTGAAGGCAAGCGTCTTACCAACTGAGCTACGGAGAGTCTCGAAAGTTATAAGCTATATCTCTGCTATATAAGTTGTTCTCACTTTTACAATTAGGAGTGCTAGTTTAAAAGTTTATTAATAATTTTATATTTCAGAAACAACTCAACCGATTTTAATGAAATTTGGTACACATATAGTGAATACTTAACTCTTTCGACTTAACTTATCCATAAGGGTGAAATCATCCCCTATTTCTTAATATTCATAAAAAAATAAAAAAAATTATCAGAAAAATCTGAAACTTCAAAAACAATCGAGTTCTACTTAAAATTTCATGAAAATAACAAAATTTTCAAAATCTACCCCAATCATCCCTTATCTTAAAACTCTTATATCTCGAGAACTATTACAGCTTTTGTGATGAAATTCGGTATATAGAATCAGTAAATATTAAAGTATTTTTTTAAATCATCACTTCCACTCCAACCCTAAAGTGACCTTGGAATAGTTTTTTCCTAATATCATCCCTATTTTTCAAAATTTTGTTATGTAATTTAAAATGTATACTTTTATCAATGTCTTTAACAATTCTGTAAAGTTTTAAAATTATCCGATGAATAATAGTGAAAATAACGCGATTTTTACTGAATTTCTCTAGTATCGTTCTTAATCGCATCATAGGCTAAAAATTTCTCAGAAACCACAACAACATAACAAATCGCGTTTGTAACAGCATTTTGAAAATCCATATTGATAATTATATCGTTCTTTGAACCAGAAATATTTGTCAAACTCTTTGTTGTATCAATTACATAAATGGGTCTATTCGCTAAAAATTCTTTAGGATTGTAATACATTTCCTTATTATTACAGTAAACTTTCTTAAAATCTTGATACATCTGATACATGATTCTGAAAAGACCTCCGGTAATGTTTAAATTTTGTAATTCATCTGGATAATAAGAACCGTTCAATTTTACTCTGATATTTTTTACATTCAAACTATCAAACTTTGAAGGATTTTTTTCTTGATTATTCTGTCTATCTGTTTGAAAACCAATGATAACGAACTTGGGATTGAAAATATTTCCATAAATATTTGTAATATCGAACGAATAAGTTGTTCCAGTAATACCTTTTTGTTCAATACATTGCCAATCTAGAAAATTAAACATAAAAATGTTTTGACTTTTTGTAATTTCATCAATCAACCTAATTTTACTCGTGGTTTTATAATCAATCATTGGAACTCTAATAATAAAATCTGTAATTATTATTTTTCCATCAACAGGCATAACATTTCCAGCTGCAGTCTTCAGAATCACATCATCGTCTTCTGCTCTTATAAAACTTAGATAAAATCCTCCTTTATAGATCGAAATAGTAACATTTTCAAAAAATCCTAATCCAAAATGAGATAAATTTCCAGCTGCTTCAAAAACAACAAATTTAAAATCTGATTCAAAGCCATTAGAAGTTTGAGAAATAACATCACTTTTTGAATACGAAATAGTTCCTTTAATTGTGCTTAATTGGCCACAGTTTCGTCTTCTTCTATCAATTTATTGTGTTTTCTTACTTCAATCTTAGAAAATAAAAACGGTATAAAATTATCGATTAATCTAACATTATCAGTTCCAAGATATGCTTGACCATCTTGTTTTGTTAAAGTTCCAGAAATATAAAACTGGAAGTTAGACGAGCAAAAATTATCTCCAAAATCAATACTAAACTCAGTTCTTTTATTCGGTTCATTCAAATGTTGTTTACTAATTGGATAGAAATTTTTAAACTCCGCCCTTTCAATATCGCCTAAATACTTTTTGTAGTCCACCATTTAATAAGAGAAAATTTCAAAATTCTTTGTACGAAAATTTTAACCATGTAAAGTCGATAAGAAAAGATATAAATGTTAGTCATTTTTTAATGATCTACTTCGTCATATTCAGGATTCTCTTCCTTAAATTTTGCAATTTCAGCCACATATTTCAATAAAATCTGCACAGGATAGTAACCACTATCTATAATATTATTTCAATCAACTGTATCTTTATTTTCATCCAAAAATCCTGTGCTCAAGTGTTGATAGAGACAAAGAACAGACATATGATCTTTTAATGGATAATGTTTATTTTCTTGAATGAACTCTGATGATAAAGTTTGATATTTAGCAATGTTATACCAATTCAATTTATTTACGTATAATCTCATCATATCTTCGGATAATTCATATTTTTGAGAAATATCATCCCAATGTTCTTTTTTCAAATCTCTTTCGTGTTGCATTATAAAAAGATCGAAAGCACTGGAATGTCCCGCCATCTCTATTTATTAAGAAAAAATTTCAAAATCAAGTTTTTATAAATTTCGTTACATTCAGCACATTTTCCAGAAATTCTTTTAACTCCATTGATGTTTGCATAGTATTTTATATCATTTGTTGCAGTTTTTTCTTTACATCTCACGCAGTATATGAGCGCCATTTATATAAGGAAAATTAGTCATCATAGCCGCCTAATCCATTAAATCTGTTATCAATATTTTCAAAAGTTTTATTAACATCTTCTTTAAATTTATTAAAGTTTTCTTCTAGTTTATTTACTTTATGGAGTTTATCATCTATTCCTTCAAGTAATTCACCATTACTTTTTATTTTATCACGAACATTATCTTGATATGTATGAAAATCTTCCTGAATTTTTCGAACTAGTTCTTTAACTTTATCTTCATATGTATGATAACGTTGCGCAATTTCTCTCAACTGCTCATTAACAGAATCTGTAAATGAATTATAATATTGCTCAAATTGTATAACTTTTTCAGCAATTTCACCAACATCGTCTACTGATCATTTACTTCTTTCTTCAAGTTTTTCATAGACTTCTAACTTGTCATAGACTTCTGTTGTAAAATCTTTAACATGCTGTTTATTATTCTCATAATTTTGTTTTAGTTCATTAAACATTTTAATATGATCTTCGAATTGAATCATTACAACAACATCAAACGGATAAATTCCCTTACTAACGCTGCTAAGTCTTTTTCCTTTAAAATCTAAGGCTTTTTTTAACATTCGGATCATGTAAATCAACAATATCGATGTTTTCTGATAATTTTAGAGGTTTTAAAATTTGTTTTTTAACAACAACATCATGTTTGTCAATACCAGGTCGAACACCGACAATTCTTTTCTTATTAGCCAAACTAACATAATTCTTTTCAACTTTGATCGCTTCAGTAATTTTATCAGCTTTTTCGATATGAGACATTAAATTGGTAAATATTTTTTCTGCACCATCTTCAAATTCTTTTTTCAATGTTTTTATTTTATCAGCAACTTCACTTGAACTCATGAAATTTGCAAGTTTGTTATCATATTCTGCTTTAAAATCTTCAATCTCAACAGCAAACATATCTGAATCTGGAAGGTTTTGTAATACATTTTCTAACTTGTTATCAAACTCATTTCTCAAACTATCAAAATTCAAACTATTATCTACATTTTGAATACTTTCTGTTATAATTTGTGTTCCAAATATATCAAAAATATTTTGTTAATCCATATTTATTAAGTAATAATTTGTTAACAACTTCTTTAAAATCTTTACCATCAGTCAACTCATTCAAAACAAAAACACATAAATGACCACAAATTGGGGGATCTTTATAGTCTTGAATTTGAGAATCATTATAATAAAGGTTCGATTTTTTCAAATATTGGATCAATTCTCTCGGTGGTTTGTCCTCAATTCTTCCATACGAATCAAAATAATACGCAATCTTATCATTTTTATAATAGCAAATCCAATGCGTTCCACTTCCCATAATCGAGTCTAAATTCACAATTCCACATTCAAATTTCTTAACTTTTTCAGGTAACGTATCTCTCATGAAGATTCCTCTAAAATGTTTAATATTTTTGCAGATTTCTTCCAATTCCCCGAACGTTAAAGGTTTAAATTTTTTTTCAATGTTTGATTTCACGTAATTCAAAGTTTTTTCATCTAATCCAGATCCTGTAACATCTTCCAACTCTTTATCTAACCAATTTAAAATGTTTCGAACAATAGGAATCACATCTTTTTTAACGATTGGAGCAGCTTTACGAACATAAGGAACAACATTTTTAACAACTGGAATATTTTCTCCAAAATCTAATAAATCTTTCAAAAGTCCACCATTTTTAAGTTGTTTCAACTGATTATAAGAAAATTCTATTCTGGTTCCTTTATTGTTTTTCTTATGTTTTTCGAGTTTATTGTATTGTCTATTTGTTAAAAATATCTTATCTTCGCCATTTTTTAGTTGATCTATTTTAAATTGAATACTAACGGGTATTTTTTTCTTAAAAGCGGATTTTATTTTTTCTTTCTGATTTTTGCTGAAATTTACGTTCACCTCCATTTATATAGTTAAAATATCAAGTACTCTTCGATTCCCATTCCTAGTTTTCTCTTCAAAAACATTGCTCCAGCTGTTGGAAGCGCAACAAATCTTTCACCTAAACTAGCATCTTTTGATAAAAATCTATTCATTGCCTTATCTTGCAAAACTTTATCTGCTATATGTCTGGAATTTGTGTCTCTATGTTTTGCATAAAAAATATCGTGTTCCATAGTAGCTTGATCTAATTTATTTATACCAGGATCTCCTCTTTTTAGTCTTTTTTTGAGTTTTGTGCTAGGCCCCAGATACTGATAAGTTGGTACGTGTAATTCAAAAGGTAAATTGTTGATAAAATCATTCAAAAGTCTGCTACCCTCAATCATAGATGAACTTATTGCCGGAAAAATTCGTTTTAAATATTTAATTCCATCAGGTTTTTCAATCACCTCATCAAGTTTGTTCGAAATAAAATCTTTAATCGCTTTCTTTCGTTCAAAAAATTGTTGTTTCCAGCCTTTTCTTGAGCATAAATATAATTAATAATTCCATCGAGTTTTGTCAAATCGTCGATATATCTGTATTCAATCTTATTATCACTGTATTTTCTTATACCTGATCCTTCGATTCGTTTTTCCAAAATTGGTTTAATTAATTTCATATATTTTTTACCTCTACTTGACTTAGGCTTCTTAGTAGATGGATCATTATTTTTGTAAATTTAGTCAGATTCCCATAAAATTTCTGTATACTTTTTCAAATCTTCTTCAGAATATAAATTATCTTTTGGATCGTCATAGTCTGTTAATAATCTCCATAAACCTTGAGTTCCTTCATATGTTTTTTCATTAATAATGATATCATTATGTTCAAAATTCACGGGCAAATTTCCAATCATAAAACTATTCTTTTTTTTATCCCAATACAAACCAAATTTATCTAGGAAGAAACTTTCTACCAATTTGGACCAACTATTATATCCATTGTTCTAGGACCTATTGGTTCAACTATTGTAGATTCTTCAATGATTCGAGGTGTTGAAGATGGTAATTTTGGCAATTCAAACTCTTCTACTTCAGATTCTGGAATCGAGATATCAGCAAATTGTCGTACAACTGGAACCAAATTCATCAAATTTTGATTATCACTTAAAACGTTTTCAATTTTACCTTCAACATTTTTAATTGCAGAAGTTACAGGTTGATTAATGTTTTGAATAAATTCTTGTTCTTTTTCATCAATTCGAATCTGTTCTTTAAATTCTTTGATTAATTTCTTTTCGATTTGATCAAGTTTTTTTTCGCTTCTTCAGAAGTTACGTTCACCATTAAATTAGAAAAATTTTGAAATGTGAACGTGGAACGTAAAAACGTGGAACGTAAAAACGTGGACGTGGAACGTAAAAACGTGAACGTGGAACGTAAAAACGTGAACGTGGAACGTAAAAACGTGGAACGTAAAACGTGAACGTGGAACGTAAAAACGTGAACGTGGAACGTGAACGTGAAACGTGGAACGTAAACGTGAAAAGATTTACCGTTTTTCAGTTGTTTTCATAATGTAAATAAAAAGTAAAGATAATGTAAAAATAATTATAACAAATATTTTATCAAGTAGATTTGTCAGACCACTGAGCAGCATTTATATTAGAAAATTTATTCATATATTTACCATTTTTAGGCTTCAAAGTTAGATTAATAGTTAAAAATCCATAGTCTTCTTTCCAAATTTTATCACATAATTCATTAAAGTGGTTAAAACTCATATCTGATCCCACATAATTGTTGTAAATATTTCTCGAATAGTGATCATCTTGCTTAAAAACACACAACATATTATTATTATTATTATATTATTATTTCTAATAACTTGTTTATCAACCTTTGAAAAGCATTGGGAAAGATAGATACAAGATATGTTTTTGTGACGAGACTTTACGAAATATTCCTTAATAACGTCCTGATTTTCCAAAATACAATCATCAAAAACGATTAACGAATTGGGTTTACATTCGCTTTAACGGAACTATGTCCTCAGAAGCATTATAAAAATGTGATATTTCTTTGCTTAAGTTTTTCTCAATATTTTGAATCTTTGTTGTAATTTTTTGTATGCGTCTTGTTCTAAAGATTTAATAAAAAACATACAAATTGGAATAAGAATCAACCTATTGTAGATAAAATTCAATAATAAAGTTGTTTTTCCACATCCACTTGAACCAACAATTAACAATCTGATTGGTTGATCTTTCTTATATTCTTCAAACGTTTGAAAGTTTTATCTGATCTTTTTTTGTTTTAAAAATTCCTCTATTTAAATAGCGAAAAATGAATCTGTTCAAGTTGACATCAGAAAGCTCTAAATTAGTTTTATAAACTTAGAACATCCTATTTTATTTAGAGGAAGAATCAAATTATTTTTACCGGTTTTAAAGCGGTTTTTATTCTGACAATTTTGTAATAAATATTAGTGAAAGTTCGCCTTATTGTATAGGATTTAGTGAGAAGAACATAACAAAATATTATGGTTTAAACAATGGATATTATACTTTCGATAAAATAAAAAAATTCCCTTAAATATTATCTGAAAACATTCAAACAATCAGATAAATCTTTAAACTTTGACGAAAACAAGTTTGAAATGCAAAAAAAAAATTATCTCTCTAATAAAATTCAAATAAAATCACCAGTAAGAATAATGTTTTTCAGCAATTATAGTAGATTTATTAGGGTTTGTTCAAGAAACTATTGAGCCAAATCAGGTATATTTAGGAAATAAAACGGCCAAAATTATACCGTTCGATGTAATTGAAGTACATTGTAATCTCGTTGAACCTAGTTTTGAAAATCATACCGAAGATTTTACACAAAGAATCTGAAATTTTGTACACATTTTTCCCAAATGTTGCTTATGGATCAAAAATCAGTGAAAAACCGAATGAAATCAATTATATTCCAATTAGAAAAAATATTAAAAGAATTCAAAAAATCGTTCTAACTATACAAGACTCTGAGGGAAATTTATTAAATAATGAGAGTAAAACAACAATATATTTAAGATTGTCGAAAGAATGATGAATCAAGGGGAGCTATTGAATAGCTTACCTTCAAACTTTTAAAACAACACTGTTTTCATTAATGAATCTGGGCTTTTATTCTCAAAATAAAAAATTACTATATAAATGGAGACAGTTGTAGAATCTAATAAATAATCAACTCAAAATTCAATAATACAAATATCTTAACGATTGTTGACGAGAAATAACGAAATTTGGTTCAAAGCAAAAGAATGTTGCAGAAATTTTAGAATATGAAAACACGAGGCAAGCTATCATAAATAATGTCGATAATGACGATAAAACAACTTTTGAATGTATAAATTTACAGGAGTCTATCCCATAGACCCCGAGAAAATATTCAAAAACATACTTCTTTCGTTAATGAATCTGGTTTATATTCTTTAATTTTGAGATCTAATAAGCCTGAATCGAAATTGTTTAAAAAGTGGGTTACAAAAGAGGTTTAACCCTCCATTAGAAAATTTGGTGAGTACAAACTTGAAAACAAGATTAAATATTTAGAGGACGAAGTTAAACACTTGTAAATTAAAGATAAAAAGTTACAGGATCTGTGTTATTAATTTTGATAAATCACAAAGATTTCTCTTGACCAATTGTTCTTATATTTGTTCGAAAATGTTGTTTTTTTTACTAATAATTCTTACATGATCATTGATTTTAAATTTAGTTTTCGTGTGAATTTCTGGTGGAATATACTTGAAAACGGTCTCTAATAACTCCTTTTCTGCATCCTTATCTACGTCTTTGGGCTTTCATTTTGATTGTGCTGTGAACTGTATCGTTATAATTGTTTACGATTTTTTGAAGAATATCGATCCATTTAAAGTTTTTATTAATCTCAAAAATTACTTTCATTCTCTCATTTTGAGTTCTGTTATATCTCTCTACAATACTTGATTTCTCTTCGTTTTTTCAGTATGATAAATCTTAATGTTATATTTCCTCAAAACATCATTAAATTCTTTATTTTTAAACTCTAAAACCCTATTTGTATGAAGTAGGTTTGGAGGTTTATGCCTGATTTTTATCGCATCTTTTACTATAATCTTCGAAAGCTTTTGAAACATCCTTGCCGTTTTTTCTTTTGATAGCTCTTGACCAAGCATATTTTGAGAAAGTATCAATAACATTTAACATATACTTGAATCCATCATTTTGATCTGAATAGTTAGACATTATAACTAAATCTGCTGCCCATAAATCGTCAATTCCTAACGTTATAATTGTTTCTCTTTTAAAAGTTTTTCGTACTGGTGCATGAAATTTTCTCTAGCTTCAATTTCTATCTCTTCTTTATTCTTCAATTCTTTCTTTGCTTGTTTGTCATTTGGATTCTTTATAAACTTACTCTTATTTGTCTTACATTTTGAACATTTTTGCTACAATTCTATACAATCCGTTTTGAGTTTGAACAATCTTAAAATCTATATTTTTCGTTTTATTTTTACATTTGTGACAGTGAATCAAATCATCTTCCATTTATATATCAAAGTTTCCAAGTTTATTTAATTCGTCTAATATATCGGATTTTGCTTCATTTTTATAGCCATACGGTACTGTATCGATCTTATTTTCTAGGACAGTTCTCTTATCATCTTTAGCGTTCAGTGCCAGCTTGTTTATGGTAACTGTGTACAACTCATGTTTGTAGCTTTTGATTACTGTCATCTCCCTAAATTCTTCTTTATCTTCGAACAAACATTTCTTCAAGTTTTCGATATTTATTGTTTTATTTGCAACGCTTCTCTTAATTCCTTTACATCTTACTGGAATTTTGTCTAAATATTTGTACGAGTACATTTTCGATCTCAATCCACAAAATTCTTCTAAAACTTCGCTATTTAACTCATCTTTGAATTTCCCTATTACCTTCTTATTTTTAGTAGTGAAACATTCGTGATCTTTTGGATAATCACTTGTATCAAAGTAATCTATATTTTCTTTAATAATTTTAAAAGGATCTCGTTTCAATTCTAGGAAATAACTGTCTGTATCCATGTAACACAGATTCAAATCTGGGTCTTCTTTAATTTATTGTAATAACACTCATACATTAACAATTTTGATAGGTCAAGAACTGAAAATCCTATGTAGATCGGTTTGTTAAATTTAACCTTTTGTTTGTACATGTGACTCGCTATACAGTTATCGTCAAAGATATTGAAACATTTGAAGTTCGTTTTCTTGGCCTGTTTCATTGAAAATTCTTCATTTCCTAGTTTGATATCACATCTATTTCGCACATTTTCCATAGATTTTCCAAAAACAGAGTTGTTCATGAGCTTATAAAAATCTTTCTCAAAGTCACTTGTAGCTTTGGTTCTCATGTTTGTGTTAAAAAAATCAATGTACTTTTTCATAAAAGACTTCTGATCGAATGCTATAACTCTATTCACATGTTTCAACACCATCCCTTGTTCGAGGTAAAATTTCAAATTTCTTGAATGAACAACGTATTCAGTTTTATCCAGTAAAGTTGTGCAAAGTTTGTTTTTATAATGTTTGGGAGCAAGAAGTAAATCCTTGTGATGTTCATGTAAATTCGTTGGATATCCTAGATCAAATTCGAGAATATAGCCATAATCTTCGTCGCCAGTGAGTTCTAAAATTGTTTCTTGCCATTCTGCTGTTGTGTAAGTTTTCGAATCCATCCACTTAATATCGCCATATGGTACATTTTGCATAAGACCATAACCATAAAGATTATTGGCATCGACGTACAACAGATAATTTTCAGGTTTTGTCTTATCGAAATCTTTCAAATATTTGTTATTTGCTTTCACATATCGCTTAATACATTGAGAAATACCTCCACGACTACCTTTTTCAATCATTAAATATATATTATAATCACTAATCAATTGTAATTCTATTTTCGTTAATTTTAACATAGCATCCCATGCGAGGCTTGGAGCTGTTAGATAATGTGCTGGATCAAGTTTGTAACAATTTAGACAAATGTTTCTGAAATTTTCAAATACATCAGCGAGCAATAGTACATCTTGGATATTGTACAAATCAGAGTAATTTCCAAGATTTGTATCTTTTAATTTGTTCCAAACGCTCAAATAATGTTGATAATCTTTCTCAGATATGCTCTCATCTGTCAAAAGTGAATAGAAATCTTCAATTTTCAGCTCTTCTGTGTAATCAAGTTTTTCAATACTATCGATAAATTCATAGGGAAATATTCCTTTTCCAGATAGAATTTTAAAGATTTCTTCTTCGTCATTTGGCTGTCTTTTTAGAATTTCATTCAGACCATCTTGTATAAAATGATTGGTATGTGTAAAGTCTTCTTTCTTTAGATTTTTCGCTAATTTTTCAATAGATGACACCATGAATCTAAATGTGTCTACGAAAGAAAACTTGATAAATTTTCTAAGTTTATCATTGTCAAACTCATAGCCATATCCAGAATTTACAGAATAATTTATGTATCGTTCATCGGTGTTTGCAATCAAATCAACATTTCCATATTGTTTAGCCAATTCTTTTATGTACAAATGAGTATCGTAATTTGACATATTATGACAGAAAACTGGATATTTTGAGGAAATTTGAGATTCAGATTACAACATGAATGAGCTGCGCCTCGAAATTTACCTGTTAAATGACAATGATCTCTTACTTTTAATCTTTTTTCACCATTAAAACCTTCTGTTTTACAGATATGACAAACGTTTGAATTTTGATACAAAATTTCTTCTTCTTCAGTTAGTTTCATAGGTTTTTTGTTCTTAGAATTATATTTTGTAGCTATGTATTTTGATATTTTATTGAGCTCTTCAAACAATTTTGTAGGAACATTAGGTAAATCGTCTTCATTTTTGGTTTGATAACATATCGGTTTATACATGCGATTGGTCACATTCGACCAATTGAGAATATGAAGGCTTCATATTCTTTGAATTATATTTTTTAGCTATATACTTCGATAATTGATTGAGCTCTTAAAAAATTTGTTTTGGAACATTTGGAAAGTCTTCTTCATTTTTGGCTCGATAACATATCAGTTTGTACATGCGATTGGTCACATTTGACACCAAATATAGAGTAAAACCATAAGGAATGTGTTTCTGAATCTTGGTTGTAATCGATCTTTGTGGATTGTTCTTGCATGTCGGAATTTTTTCTAATATGCTCTCAAAATCCATATAAATAACGTACGGATGGCTAAACTTCTTTTGATAATTAGTAAATTTAGTTGTTTGACCTGAAAACGGCATAATTGGCTTACAAACTTCATGTTGCTTGCAAATTTCTAAATGATCTGTTAAATCTCCAGATTTGTAGAAATGGCTTAAACATCTTCTACATAGAAAATTTGTATGTCCATCTTTAGATGTTTGAGAACTCACTAACCTACTTAAACAAAATGAGATTTGTCTTCTTGTTTTACATACAGTAGATCAATATTTAATTCTGCATCATATTTTTCAGAAATTTGTAACGGAACAACCTTAATACTTTCATCAAAACTGTAGACATTGATAGAAATTTTTGGATATTTGTACTTGGAATTGTAACTTCGTTTCTCAAATAACTGTATATCTTTCAAAGACATTGGATACTCAAATTCTGAAAATATTTCGTCATTTACAAATTTTTCGTATTGTTTTGCTCTGTCAACGTGAGTCTCGGGTTTTTCAATAGCACATCGGATAGAATAAATAAAGCAATAATCATCTTTATTTTTGATATTTATACAAGCTTTTTTATCTTTGATTTTCTTTGGCAAACCGATATATGATCCAGCATTCATCATTTCGTGTTTGTTAAGGCTCAAAACTAGTTGTTTGCAGCTTTTAAATGTCCATCCTGAACCCCTATTTGGATGATTTGTCTGTTCTCGATGAGATAATTTATTAAATTGTTTGGAAATAAAGTCGTTTACATCAAAGATCTCGTCTGCTTTTATAGTAAAGTACATTGGGCAAGTTTGTGGTTCACCGTTTACTAAAGTTCGTTCGTATTCGCATTCCAAAGAGAGATATCCTTTACTATTTTTCACAGTGTCTTTAAATTTTTCTATTAAACTTTTAATTTCTGGGCGCATAATTGAAAGATATTTGTAAATTGACATAAAATTATCGCTCAAATTCGTTAAAATGTATTGCTTGAAAAGACCTTGCATAGAGGATAAAACTTCAACATCTATGATATTTTCAGGTTTTTCGTTAAGAGTTTTATCAATGTTTTCAATGATTTCAGACTTGGTTTTATCGTTAGTACCGATAGCCAACTTTTCAGCTATTGAATGAATTTTTTCATCATTAAATAGGTAGGTCGAGATTTTTCTTTTCAACTTTGAAATTTCTCTTTAATTCTCGTAATTTCTCAATATTATTCATGTTTTCGTGATCGGCAATTTGATTTTCTCTAGCCCATTGTCTTAAATAATTTAGTTCATTATTGTAAATTTGCTTGTTTTTTTCAAGACTTTTAGAATTATAAAGGCGATCATAGTTTTTTCTTAAAATTTCTCTTTTGCAGAACGGACATGATATTTTTTCGCGCTCCATTTATATAGAAAAATTTATTTATCTAAATGGTTATTGTAAACCAACGATTGTGCCTCTCACGGCGTGATATCACTAACGGATATGACGCGGGCGAAGCGATTATCGTGATGGTCGGTCTGTAGTGGCACACCTCGTGCATAGCGCATTCTTTCGGAACTAAAATGTCGGTAATGCAGATTGCTTTTAAAGAATAAAAATTGTGTTTCCGTTAACTATTATAACATTTTCTTTTTTTAAATGTAAGATAATTTTACTTATTTTAAATATGCGTACATTTTGTTACTTGTAATTTTCAAATTATATTTTAAATTAATTTGTTAAATTTTTACTTCTCGATTGGATGTTGTAGTTTCTTGCTCAGTATATATATCCGCGAATTCGGTTTGGTCGGTTAGGAAGTTTACTTCTGAACTGTTTCAATGCGAGTGGCCATAGCGGAGAAACACCAAGTTCAGAAGTATTCAGTACGCATTCCGGAACTATTTCGTATCTCACTCTTCTCTCTCTCTCTAGCCTGAATAAAGATCCTAGCCTATAAACGGTAGAAGTGATCGTGTCATAGGCATAAAAAGAGAGGGAGAGAGAAAGAGAAAGAGGGAGGAGAAAAGGTCGACCGAGAAATGGTTTTGCACTTTTTGACTTTGAATTTTTTCTATCTGCGTTTCGTTTATTCGTAGCAGATTTGACAACATTTCCAATATATTTTACATTAAAACAGCTCAAGAAAGTAGAAGCAAACAGCTATAGATTCGTTCATTGTCCTTTAAACAGTATTTTCCATTGATTTTCTGTTGGCTCCAAAAGTGGTCTAGAATCAGCATATTCATATCTACTTTTATATATATATATATATACATGTATTTATATCTATATATATATATATATATATATGTGTGTGTGTGGGTGTGTATATACATAAAAACAAGCAGCTATATATGTATGTCAAACACCCTCGTATATATAATTCTAAGTATAGACGAGTTGAGTGGGTTACTTATAGCTATTATGTTATGTCTTTGAATTAAGAATTAGTTTTTCAGTTACAGGAAGAATATTTTAAGACTTTATAACAGTACGAGTACAATTAAGAGGCCACGCTAGTCAATCGCCGGCCTCGCATATGAGACTCCATTTTTTACATGGGGATAAGGTGTACATTGAAAATGTACTGAAAGTAACGCGTCTTAAGGTAAAATGTAAACTAAATATTGAAAAAAACAAGCAGTATTACCAATTAATAGTATCTTAGGAATTTATTAACGTTGAGACAAACTAAGTTTCTGAAGGAAGTATTTTTGACGAATTCCTTAGCCCCATCTTTAAAGCGGAGCCTGAAAAACCAGCCCTGCAGACAATACGAACTATAATTTTGTTTACAGACTATGAAAGAGTTCCACTTTTAACTGTTCATACATTGTATTGAATATAGGAATACACGTACGATATTATAAATACTTAATCAGTATATTTATGATGAATGTATTTGACAAAACTCTACCGAACTATGGGTTGATTAAATACTACTTTAATCTACCACATGTCATAAATACGAATTTCGTTGCTGGATCTTGGAATGCAATAAAGGTTGAGTTGCCTTTGAGGTAAATTTATAATTATAAAACGCTTTTTTACACATAATCTAAACTTTAGGTAAGAAAGAACCGCACTTTATTTTTGTATCTTTCATTATATAATGTATGAATATCACATATTTATTAATAAAACAATAATTATATACGTTATGCTGTATTTATTATGCGTCAATAAGCAAACAGACTTTTATGCTCAAATTTATCATAGATTCATCGCAAGGAATATTCAAAAGTAAGCATTACCAAAATGCGTAACACCATGAAACAAAACTAGGTATGATTTGTCTAAATTTTATTATTTAATATTAATATTTGTTCTGTTAGTTTGTGAACTTTTTCCGCTTTGCGGAGGCAATTCTAGCTCAATATAATTTATCTGTTCAAACTTTGATATTGCTCCGACAACTGTTCTGGATCATTTAATCCTTATATGTCGTACATTATGATAATATTTTAAAATTTTAAATAAAGTGGGATTTGTTTGGGAATAAGGAAATTTGATGCTAATATACATAATATGACCAGATCTACTTCAACATACCTGATTGATAGTGTTCATAAATTTGCCCATAATTTTGTGAGCCTGCTTCAGCTCCTTCCAATAGATCAAGTTAAACAGCCAGTCCACGTGTAACCAAACTTTGAACACTCTTAAGATGAATATCCTGCCTATACTAACAGAAGGAAATGCGTGTCATAGTGCGTGTAATGAGTAATAAAGACCATTGGGTACATTATGCATTGCTAAACTTAAACTATAACGTCTACTTACCTATCAAGTACGTATTTTATGTCCGTCTTTGTTTCATCAGAAATGGGGATTCTTGAAATTACCGTCCCTGTAACGATACATGAAACAGAGTCACTGATTGCAGTGCATGGTTTATGTTCTTAGCATATACATTGGCCAAGCAAAGCTGTGACAACTATAACCAATGGCCGTTTTAGTACGAGATCGTAGAGGTCAGAGGGCAGAGGCGTATAATATATCATAATCTGCATATTAAAAGAGTCGTGTGTAGAAGTGATTGGGAATTCCTCTTCTTCTTGGAAATGCTGCTTGATCGGATAACGGCAACATAACTAGTTAGGTCGAGAGACAGCGTAGTGGTTAATTAATAAATTTAAACGTAAACTAATACTTACTTAAGCTAGCATCCAAGGCCATGTCGAACATGTCATCTGTGCGATCTGAAGGTGGGGAGCTGACCGATAACTGTTCTGTTAACTTCCTACCGACTTCGTTGAAGACCGGAAGGAAGTGCTCCACATTAGAAGGATGCAGCACGGGGTTTATCAGTTTCCGGTACCTCTTCCAAGTGTGAACTGTAATACAAGCGCAATTCTTTGCAAATATCTGTGTGGCAGTCCAAAATAGCAATGGGTAATACTGTTCATTGTAGCTCCTATTAGCCCTTTACTAATTTTTCGATTCAAAATAAATCATACGTTTAATAAATTAATAAATAAAGCAACGTTTAAAGAGCAAAAGCTTATACTCCGTTTTAATCACATCACCTTTCTTAAAAGAGTGATTTCTTTTTATCCACTAGGATTTTGTTGTAAACGATCATAAGTAATAACTTAATAGCTTATTTTTAAACTAAAGACGTAATGATAGTGAATAACTTCAGACTGTCAACATACATTAAAAACATATTTAACAACTACTTAAGCTTACCCGGAGCAGAAAGAAGACTATTACCCAAAAATGTTTTGAACAATGAGTAAACGTTATCTCTTTCCAGTGTACTAGAGCTGTTTAAAATAACCTGAAAAAGAAGTAGTTTAATTATTAGTTATGCGGTTTTAACTATTTGTCTTACAATAGAGATGAACGGTACGAAGGAGGGCAGAATTTGAGATGATCTTAGAGATCGTGAGAAATCGAGCAATGGTAGGCACTAGTTTTCCAACTTAAATTAAAAAGAGTTCATTTATACATGCAGCAAATGAAGTTACGAATGAATGAAATGAGTTACGTCGTCGTCTGCATACAACTGCTTCGAAGAAATTCGCTCCGTAGTTAAAACATTTGTGCACGAGTAAAAATGGTTATTATATTACTTACTCTTATTTTTATTAAGCTTGATTGATGTTTTAAATCAGTCGTTTAGTGGTTACTTCCATTCGTTCAGCCTAGTGATGTGAAATTAGTGATCTTGTACTGACCTAACATAACCTCAAAGTTTCTAATAATTAAGTTTCATATTATCAGTTCTTGTGGAAAGTGTCATAATCAAGTAAATAGAGCTGTCAAATCTCGTAAGGTGCAGTGTAAACTATGCAAAGTTTATTTTCATGGTTTGTGTGTGGATCTGACTGAGACAGACATTGAAGTTCTCGCTACTAACAATCAGTGGAGCTGCGACATTTGTAACAAAAAGAGACGTCTGAGTCGCAGTAACTCAGACTCTGTCCACGTCGCTACGTCGCCTAGTCCAACCTCATTTGCGAACATGGCCATCACCATGGATGTACTTAAACAACTGTTAAATGAGATGAAAAAGGAAATCATGGATGGGCAAGTAAACATAGAGAGAGAACTCGGTAAATCATTGGAGTACTGTTCCGTAAGAATAGATGAGAATAAAACTTTAATTAAAAACCAACAGGAGATAATAAATATGCAACAAGAAATGATCGTAGGATTAATGCAAGAAAATAAGCTATTGAAAGCTCAACTGAAGGACATGTATTTGCGTTAGGGTGATTTAGAACAGTATTCCAGAAGAAATACCGTGGATATTTTTGGTGTACCTGAGTCGGCTGACGAAAATAATTTATCTTTGAAGAAGACTGTGATTGAAATTGGAACAGCCCTTGGTGTGAAATTAACTGAAGACGGAATTGACGCCTGTCGTCGCATATCTGGTGGCAAGAATCGACCAACTTCGGGCATAATTGTGAAGTTTTTGAGACGTGATGATCCGGATCAACTTATGGCCAGGAGCAAGGTGAAGAGGGACTTCTCAACCCGCCATCTACAAGGCTACAATACCGACCAGCAGACTACTCGGCTACTACATCAACCCGAGTTTAACACCTGTTAGGCGAGTGCTAAGGCCCGTAGGCTGAGAGTTGATTTCAATTATAAGTTTGTGTGGGTTGACAGGGTAGGCAAAATTAAAGTAAAGAGGTCTGACGATAAGAGTAGTAGGGTAATTGTTCTGAAAGATGAGGATGATCTAAATGCACTTGTTCAGACAGAGTCAGCTGCTAAAAGTAGGTAAAATGTCTGGTGGGAATGGGAAGATTAATATCATGTTTTTTTTTACTCTAGATTTTGAATAAAAAGGTTTGTTTATTTAATTTGTTTAATAATTGATAATATAATTTTACTAAAGAATTATACTTTCGTAAATTTTTTTCCGAATTTGGAACATCACATGTTAAGTATCAAACAGTTTATTATACTCTAAAAACAATATGACGTTATTAGTAATATTTTATTTTACTAAAGGATTAGTGCTGCCTGATGTGAGCGTATTTTTTATTGTCTCTTTAAGTTACAAATGAAAAATAGATGTGTTATGGCAAGGTAAAAATTTTATTTATCATGTTTATTTGGATTTTAACCGTAAATAAGAATGAATCCTAAGGTTGAAATAATAATTTGTTATCAGAATGTAAGAGGTTTGCGCACCAAAACGCATACACTATTTGAGTCTGTTTTAAGCGATCAGTATGATATTATTGCCTTAACAGTAACGTGGCTGACAGAAAGCATTTGTGATAGGGAACTATTTGATAATTGCTATATTGTATTCAGACGAGACAGAAATCCACTGATAACAGGTAAGGAGCGGGGGGAGGAGTATTGTTGGCAGTTCACGGGCGGTTACAAGCATGTGAGCTGTCTGTGACGGTTGGCGATCAGCTGATTCCCCGCGACCTTGAATCTATTTGCTGCAGGTGCGCATGCCTCATTCAAATATATCTATTTGTATAAACATTATTTATTTTCCACCTAACAGTAATCGTAGTTTGTATGATGACTACTTTAATTATTTTGAGGATTTTAAAAGTAAGTCTATGTTTGATAATTTGTTAATATTAGGTGATTATAATCTACCCGAAATTAATGGATTAAACTATAATATGTTGTTTGGAAGCAGTGTAGTTAAAAATCTATATCACTTTAAGGCAATGCACGATCTTGAATCTCACAATGATGTTCTTAACTGTAACAGTATTAATCTTGACATAATAATTAGCAATATCAAATCACTGTCTGTTGATCACTGTAACGGTCCTTTATTGCCTCTAGACGGGCACCATCCGCCGTTGTGTGTAGGTTTTCCTTTCAAATCCTTCCTTATTAATAATTTAACTAAAAATAAATTGATACTCAACACTTATTACTCTTTTAAGAAAGCTGATTTTTACAGTATGTTTAATAAATTTAGAGAATGTAATTGGGATGAAGTGTATAGTATAAATAACGTAGATAGGGCTGTGGATGTGTTCTATAAATAGCTTTTTACGTTTTTGATCAAAGTGTACCTAAAAAGCCAATAATCTTTAAAAGTAAATATCCGTGTTGGTTTACAAAGGATATTATTAATTCTATAAAGGTAAAGAATAAATGTGCTAAGAAACGGAAATTCTCTAAATTCCATGAAAGTTTGTTTAAAGATCTCTGGAGAGGTGTTAAATCGAAAATACATTAATTTGGCTTATCGAGAATATATACGAAACATTGAGTATTGCATTAATGTAGACTCTAAGTTTTTCTGGAGTTTTATAAAGTCCATACGATCTTCTTCTAATTTAGATTTGGGCTCTTTAGAAATGAAATTTAAAGACAAAGTTGTTCCAGTTGATCACACTTCCGATTCATTTGCAGACTTTTTTTCTTCAGTTTTCTGGGTTAAACTCCGGAAGTAAACCTAAGAATTTTAGTACTGAAAACTTATATAGGGAAAACAGCCAAGGGCTTTTGTTTGCAGTTCTAGATGTGTTAGCAGCGATCAAAAAATTTAAATCAAAGAAATCTCCTGGACCTGACTGTATTTCTTCATATATAGTAAAGGGTTGTGCTGAGGTGCTGTGTGATCCGTTGTGCTTTTTGTTCAATCTGTCTTTAAAAACCTGTATTTTCCCGGAGAAATGGAAGGAAGCTAAGGTGGTTCCCATTTTAAAATCAGGAAACATTGAAAACATTGAAAATTACCGTCCGAATTCATTGTTAAATACGTTCGCTAAGATATTTGAATCACTTCTCTATAAATATATTTTTTATAACGTAAAATCTGATATTTCTCCCCAGCAGCATGGCTTTCTTCCTTGTAAATCAACAGTCTATAATCTAATGGAATTTTCTTTTGACGTAGCATCTGAATTGGATACTGGTGGCAGGGTTGATGTAGTGTATACAGATTTTTCTAAGGCGTTTGATAAAGTAGTTCACGATATTTTGTTAAGTAAATTATCTTGTTTAAATTTATCCCCGTCACTTATTAGTTTTATTGAGACTTATTTAAAACTTCGCAGTCAGTTTGTTATGGTGTCTAACATTATGTCTAAAAAGTACATTAGCACTTCAGGTGTTCCCCAGGGATCTAACTTAGGCCCATTACTATTCTTGATATATATTAATGATCTTCCTAATTATTTAACACGGTCTAAATGCCTTTTGTTTGCCGATGACTTGAAACTATACAGAATGATTCGAAACAATCACGACGTTGCTGAACTGCAATCAACGCTAAATTTACTTAGCCTTTGGTGCTTAGAGAACCACCTATTTTTAAATGTAAAGAAGTGTTTTGAGATGACTTACACTAGGAAAAATATTTAACTCTACCAGAATACTCTATTAATGGCACTAAGCTACTATTAGTTACTCATGTTAAAGATCTTGGCGTAGTTTTTGACTCGGCTTTTACGTTTGAAAATCACCTTAATTTTATCATAAATGGATGCCATTGGATGTTGGGTTTTGTAATTAGAAACACAATGTTTTTTCATTCAATTAATCCTATCATTAAACTATACAATGCATTCGTAAGAAGTAGGCTGGAAAATTGTGCAATAATTTGGACCCCTTATTCGTTACACAGCATTGCTTCTCTGGAGCAAATTCAAAACAAGTTTCTAAGGTATTTATATTTTTTTTAAAGGATTTAATGTTTCTTGTGAGCAAAACCTGTTAACAACTGTCTTAACAAGTATGTTTTTCGTTTGAAACTTTGTTAACAAGACGAAACCGATCTATTATTTTATACATTTATAAAATTTTACATAACTTAGTTTATAGTTCTTTTTCAGTTGGTAAGGTTTTTCTGCATGTACCAAGAAATAACCTGAGACCCTCCTTGGTTTTTTTTCCACCACGTTGTAATACAGTGCAATACAAGTTATTAACTTGTATTGTCAATATAGCTGTTTTGGGATAATATTCCTGTAGCTATTGTACAAAATAAATAAATAAATGTATATTATATTCACAAGTATAAAAACAAGTATAGTCCAAACCTGTTATTCGGTTAGTCTAGGGACTTGTTTAACCACCTGAGTCCTAGTGTATCATCAACAGGTGGTATTTCTCAACAGCGAATACCCCCATTACCCAACATTCACGAACATGTCCAATGTGAATGTTCCAAAAACATTAATAGGAAGGCCATGTCTTTGACATTAGGAAATTTAAATTTTACCTTTGCTGTTACTGTACTTACACGGTAAAAAAAGGATCGAACTTTATGTTTTAAGAGGCTTACCTGGGCATCCGCAGGGTCTACTACTATAAACAGAGGAACTGGGCCGATCCAAACGCAGAAAATGCCTTGGAACGCTGTTGTTATTTTTAGTAAATTTTTAGTCACATCTGAAATCAGATAATAAGTTTATCAAATACAATAATTGTTAATTCAACCGAAAAATTAGGACAATGGGGATAAATTACCCACTAAAACTTTACTGTCTTAGATAACGTTCTAGTTCTAGTATGTAATATTTATAGACCCATACTTGAGTTTCCTTTGTTGAAATGATCAAGAATTATACAATAAGTAGGTCTAATAATCCTATCTCAATCTCGATTTACTCTAAACGTAAGATGGTTTAAATGGAAGAGAATCCACCTAGTCTCCAAATCTCAAATTCCAAATGTGCTTAAAATAACATTTCCAGAAAGTTATGTAGGGTTTTGCCACACTTTATATGTGGCATTTATTCAAAAGACTCCTGAATCTGACTCTTCCTGACGTTCCATCGTTTATGGAATCGGGGTGAAAACAACCCACAAGTAGGAAAAATAAAGTAATAATAAAGTTCAAGTAATAATAATTCAAAATCCTCTTTTTGGGAAAAAATCTATAAACGCTAAGTTTTTTTTTTTTTTTTTTTTTTTTGGGGGGGTATTGGGGTGGATTCACAGATCCTCACACGTTAACCTGAGCTTATTGTGTGCCCCTTTGATGTTAGAGGGGTAAGCCTATCTTTGTGCCCTTAATTAGGCTAAGAAGCTTTTCCCCGATACTAGCATCTGGTTCGTCGCCTGGTTGTTTATCACCGAAAAGAGCCCTTCTCCTTGCTCCCAGTCTCTCACAGTCCAGTATTATGTGTTTTGCAGTATCTTCAGACTTATTGCAGAGTCTATACTCCGAGTCCTCATGTCGTAAACCTAGAGTGTTTAGGTGTTTCCTGAAGTGGCCGTGTCCAGTGATCAAGGCAATCACTTGCTTAACCCGATCCCTGCCCAGCCCCATCAGCCATCTGGTGAAGCCGGAGCTAGAATCAGCAAGCAGTCTTTTGCCGAGTGCTTGTCCTTGGTGACTCTGCCACCGCAAGCGGTGTGTCTTCCTGGACCATTTGTTTATACTTTTGTAAGCGGCTGACTTGCTTATACCACAACTCGGTTCTGGACCGGTGTATGGCATGCTTGCTCCGCTTTTGGCAAGCCTGCCGGCGCATTCGTTACCACCTATGCCTGTATGGCCCGGTACCCAATCAAGACGCACAAAGTTGCGTGATCCAAGCTTGCAGAGAGTGTTAAAGCACTCCCACACAAGCCTGGATGAGATGCTGTTGGAGTCAAGAGCTTTAAGAGCTGCCTGACTGTCTGACATTATACAGATGTTCATTTCCTGGTACCCTCTAGTGAGGCCTAGATTGGCACAGGCTAGGATACCATAGATTTCGGCTTGAAATATGGAGCAGTTCCGACCCAAACTGCCGCAAAGGGCAGTTCTAGGGGATTGACTAAACACGCCATATCCAGTTCTACCCTTAATAAGCGAGCCATCCGTGTACCAGACAAAGCTCTTTCTTATTGTTGGGATGTTATCTTGCGATTTCCACTCATCTCTGGAGTAGAAGTCAACAGAGAATGGCTTATTAAATACGAACTCCGTTCTCATTATGTCGGAGACCATTTCAAGAATAGCGCTTGGGTTTACAGCTTCAGTGATGGCGCCATGGCTCGCGTTAGACGCGCCATTCCTCCACAAGCCAGCAACCATCAGCCGATAAGCTGACTTACGCGCTTCAGCTTTTATATGGACATCAAGAGGTAGAAGTCCTAAAGCCACCTCGAGGGTTGCTGAGGGACTGCTCCTGAATGCTCCGGTTGCAAAGATTGTGCCAAGCCTTTGTAAGCTTTCAAGCTTGGCTTTGGCAGTTACCTGATTCACCTTTGTCCACCAGACTAATGAACCATAAGTGATTTGAGGCCTTACAACTGCTTTGTAAAGCCATAGTGCTATATGGGGTCTTACGCCCCATGAGATTCCTGCAAGTCTCCTGGACGTCATGAGCGCCCACTTTGCTTTGTGCAGGATATTGTTAAGATGATCATTCCACGTAAGCTTATGGTCTAGAGTCAGTCCTAAATATTTGACTGTCTTTGACCACTCAAGCTGTGTGGATGTGAGTTTCAGCCTAGAAAGAGACTCTAGTTTCTTTTTCCTAGTGAATGGTACAACTACTCTCTTAGAGGGATTTACTTTCAGTCCCTCTCCCTGACACCAGTTTTATACATGTTGAAGATTGGTATTCATGATATCAACAACAACATTTGTATATTTTCCCTGTACCATAAGGACTATGTCGTCTGCATATCCTTGGACATAGATTCCATTGTTAGTAAGGTCCTCAAGTAGACCATCTACTACTAGATTCCACAGTAGAGGTGACAGGATGCCTCCTTGAGGACATCCCCTTGTGGGTGCGATCACGAGCGATTCTTCATTGAGATCGGCCCTGATCCGTCTGGAGCACAGCATGGCCCTAAGCCACCGGCACAGAGCCGGCTCGAGGCCACGTCGCTGTGCTCCACTTACCATCGCAGTGAATTTAGCATTGTTAAAAGCTCCTTCAATGTCTATGAAGGTGCACAATGCCAATTCCTTGGCGGACAGGCTATCCTCAATCCTACTGACTAGTTGGTGCAGTGCTGATTCACAGGATTTGCCTGGCTGGTATGCATGTTGGTTGCGATGAAGGGGAGTGTCTGAGAGAACTCCCTTTCTCAGGTGCCTCTCCACCAGTCTTTCTAATGTTTTCAGTAGAAACGAAGATAAGATAAACTGATGGGACGAAAAGATTTAGGGACAGAATAGTCCGCTCTCCCTTTTTTAGGGATGAAGACCACCCTGTTGAGACGCCAGACTTGTGGTATGTACCCATAAGCTAGGCTCGCCCTGAATAGTTCACATAGAAGGGTAAGGAGATTCTCCGGCCCTTGTTGAAGCAGGGCCGGAAAGATTCCATCCCCTCCTGCGGATTTGAAAGGGGCAAATTTAGAAATTGCCCATTTGGCTTTAGAGAGAGTGACAATCCTTCTGGCAATGGCCCAGCTACCACGATAAGCTCTTGGCCGTGAGCCTGCCTCATGGTTACCAGACGTTCCAGTGTCGTCATTCTCAAAGATACAGTCAGGGAAGTGAGTCTCAAGGAGAAGTTTGAGGCTATCACTAGACCCGGAAGTGTGTTGACCTCTCTGGGACCTTAAAGATCCCAAGTGACCGGTTGGACCTGAGGCTAGTAAACGTTGCAGTCTAGCTGCCGCGCTTAACTCATTTACCTTCTGTGTAAACTGCCTCCAGGAACTTTTTTTTGCCTTTTTAATTGCTAGGCTGTATTCTGTTAGAGCTCTATGATAGGACTCCCAGATACGGCTCCTTTTGCATTGATTGTACAGCTTCCTAACATTAGCCCTTTTGCGAGCGAGGTCCGCAGTCCACCACTTAGTATTGGTTCGACTCTTCCCTCGTCGCAATGGACAATTGTCGTGGAAGCTATTGATTATAGCATTCTGCAGGTCAGAAGCTATCTGATCTATGTCTGTGAAGCATCGCACCCTTCCGCCTACCGATCCCAACTGTGACTGAAGGTCAGACTTATATCCCAACCAGTCAGTCCACCTGGGATTGCGATAGAGGACCTCTGCAGCCTCATCTTGCAAGTTGAAGCGGATATACCTGTGATCCGATAATGAGGCCTCTTCGCTTACGTGCCACTTATCAACCATTCCAAGTATACCTTGTGTGCAGATTGTTATATCAATAACTTCTTGTCTAGTTCGTGTTGCGAACGTGGGGCGGTTACCTTTATTACATATAAATAGGTCCCTGCTTAGAAGAAATTGTAAAAGTGCCTCACCTCTGGGGTTAGTGTTGGTGCTGCCCCATCCAGCAGAGTGATGGGCGTTGGCGTCACAACCTAGAAGAAGTTGTTGACGTCTAGCTTGTGCTTCTTCCACCAGGAGCTCTAGGTCTCTTGATGGAGGGAGTTCCCTGGAATCATATGGCAAGTATACGGAGCCTACAATTGTGCTCTGTACTATGCCTCCATTCTTCCAGGTCAGTGTGCCCACAGTGAGATCTCTGGAGCAGAATTCGTTGAGGGTTAGAAAATCCAAGCCTCTCTTCAACAGGATGCAGGTCCTGACATCCCTTAGAGAGGTACAGTAAATTAACTTACCTTTGGTTTCATTTAGGCCCGCCACTCTCCCTTGGTGAAGCCATGGTTCTTGAATCAATGCCAGATCGAATCCCTCCTGGAGGAAGAACTGGCAGAAGGCTGCCGAAGCAGCCCTACTGTGCTGGAGGTTGATTTGTAGAACTCGTGGCATTGTCCTTGACTGTCGAGGAGACAATTGAGACCTGCCAGAGTCCTAGGTTGGCTCTACAGTTGGAAGCCTTCACAGCCTTGTAGCAGACCTCGTCCAGGAAACAGACGAATCCGTAACCTTTCGGATCTGGCTTGGATGGAAGGATTTTCCACTCATTTACATTTAGGTTGGGATTCTGATTTTTGAACATTTCAAGTACCTTTTCAGGTGTCTTCTTCAGAAGCTTCGGGTGAGCTCTGAAAAACACCCTAGTGGACCTCAAGATGTCCTTACGCAGACCCACTCTCAGAGAGATGTCATCTCCCAGAGGTTTTATTCTTTGAATAACTTCTTCCAGCCAACGTTTGGTGTGCTCGTTGATGCAGGAAGCAATTAAAACACCTTTCTCTAGGTACGTGCCCGCAAACGATGGAACGGAACCATCCTCCAGGGGTTGGATTTCTTCCATAATTGCGTCCTCGATGGCTTCTCCTTGCTCTGCACTAAGCTTCGCCTCCGGGTAGCCTTCGAGGGCTATGGCTATTTTGATCGCCGCGACCTCTCTGTAGGTAGCCTTGGGTGTGCTACCAGAGGCCTCGGGATCGTGGGCTTCGGGCTTTTGGGTTTCCCTCCTAGCCTTCTTTGCGGGCCCCTCAGCGGAGGGTGGGGTGACCAAGGTGCCTCTGGGGCGTTTGGCCGACCCCTCCCCCGCCTTGGTACCCGCAGTTGGGCCCGGAGTTGAGACCTCCTGCCGTTCTGGGTTCTTTTTCTTCTTTTTCCCCCTCCTCCACTTGGAAGGGTCAAAAGCTTCACCCTTTTCAAGAAGTTTAGCCTTTAGTGCTTCTCTCCTTTGAGCAGTGGTGAGATTAGGCCTCTTCATTCTGAGGTTGCCGAGTTGCTCTGTGGCATCATCCAGCGTACCTGTAGACATGGGAGTGCTTGGGCTGTTGAGGAGCTGATCTTCTACATCTTGAAGGGCTTTTGCTTCCTCAGCGCTTGTACTACCTTCCTCAGATAAAGCCTTGCCATGTATGGGAGCTTCAGTGTGCAATGGAACCTCCTGTGTTCCTAAGGCACTTTGTTGAGGAGAAGGTAGGGATGTTGGCATAACAACCTCTTGAGTTGTTTTACCAGGTGATGGTGTGTGCGAGGTAGCTTCAGGATCTACCTCAGCAGGAAGAGGTAGGTTAGAAACAGCTTCAGGAACTGTTTCAAGGGTTGGTTGGTTTTGGTTTTTGTTTTTGTTCTTTTCCATGATGTTCCCACGAGTAGCTAGGGAATGGAAGGTCGACCCAGACAGAGCCCCGCATGCCTGGGTAAGCTGCTTTTAAACTGGAGGGTCGCCGGTGTCCAGAGTCCGCATAGTAAAGACTGGTTTGCCACCAGCCATTCAGCCCTGGCCTATGCTGTTCCACCGTGGCTTGGCCCCTAGTGGGATAAATGAAAGGAAAACTAAATCGAAGGGTTGAGGAAGTTTACCTCAAATAGAAGAGAGTGAAGAAGAGAGATAGGCTGACACATAGAAAAGTGTGCCAGCCATAGGCCTCCAGAACAGGAAGAGAAGGGATCTGGAGCATTAGCTAGGGTACCTCGGGGTCGCCACTACCCGTACGGCCTCGAAAGTAAGACCGCCCCTGAGGGTAACGCTCAGTTTACTTAAAATACTACTTGTGGCCTTGTTTGCTAAAAGCTCGGATTGGAATTGTCTACAGCCGCCATCGATACTTTTCTCATCGCTGACGACAGTATCTACAATACTGAGTATTACGCTATGAGTATGGTATACGACGCCCTATATCACGTGACAGAGTGTGATACGAGTGAGTTTATTATACCTCGGTACAATATGTTGGAATACTTAACGTCTGACGACAGTATCTACAATACTGAGTATTACGCTATGAGTATGATATACGACGCCCTATATCACGTGACAGAGTGTGATACGAGTGAGTTTATTATACCTCGGTACAATATGTTGGAATACTTAACGTCTGAGAACGTTCAGTACAATGGGGTTCTCTTCACTGGACAAAGAGCGACAGTTTCATCTGTACATGTATGATCCTCATCCAGTGAACTAGGAAAAGATCTATAAACCTGATACGTTTTTCCATTGCTAGAGTCATTCAACACTGAATTACTTTTGTTTTCTAATGCGGCTTTGGATGAGTTGGTGATAAAATTTAATGCAACTTGACTAAGATTTTATCTATCGTCCCTCCTTACTGGTTCACTAACCAATCCACCAAAACATGTTCGTACATTTGACATCATGAAACGAACCTGTAAGACTAAAATACATGTTCAGACAAGAAAAATTAAAAAGAACGCTTTGGGAGACCCTAAAAAGTACAGTCTTAGATAAAAAAAGTATAATCAAAGGCCATTGAAATACATTGGATGAATTTTTCGAGGCCCGATTAGGTACCCGGGGGCATAGCACCCAGCTAACCAAAGGCAAGTAATATGTATTAACACTTATCAAAGTTTTCAATGTTATTTTCTTTAAACTGATTAAAAACTATAAAATAATAGTTATTTTTTAACTTTTTCTATAAAATTATTGTGAATTATAATTTTTGGAAAAACCTCACAATATCTTTATAATGTGTGTAATTTTTCCTATGATAAAGTTATGTTCTTAGTCATATTCTCTTCCAGTAGGGTTAATGATTCACTTAATCCATTTACGCTTCCCCACACTCCATCAGCCAGTCACAAGTAGTAGTGTATATAGAAGACTTACAAACTGCTGTATTGCAATGTACCCAGCAGATGGTACCTATATGGTCAGTAGTTGGAACAATAACCACATTTTTTTAAGTACTGATACTAAATTATTACTAACTAAACAAATTTAAATTATGGCTCTCACCTTACGGCCGTATCTATCTGAAATATAGATAAGACTATATTAACAAAAGGAGCCTAACGGAATTATTCTAGTTTTCATAGACTGAGAAGGCACTTACTAACGGTATCACCAAAGAAGAGGAGTGCGTTGCCGATGATGGGCAGGGTGGGAGGACACGGTAGTTTGGTAGCGACGGCGAGAACATGTCTGTACTGCCAACTGAACCGCAAGTACATTGTCAACAGGAGTACACAGACAGCGTACAGTAGAACCAGGAGAACTGACATTGCCGAGACTTTACTGCTGTCGGGCTGCTAGGAGGTATGAACAAAATATATTGAATTACTAAGTGCACCTAACTGAAACAATATAATATACTAACTCATTCTGCCGAGACAATAGAAGCTCGGGCACCACCACACCGTGGTTCAATGTAGTCGTGCCGTACCGTGTGTGCCTGCAACCTTATATCTTGGCTTGTTTACATTGTCTTAAACAATATATACTATCATAACAAACCATCGGGACTTTAGAAGCTCGCTCACCATCACATCGTGGTTCAATGTAGTCGGGCCGTACCGTGTGTGTCTACCTCCACTTATATCTTGGCTTGTTTATATTTCTTTAGATTATATAAACCTTCTTACATAAATATTTAATTAAAATGTGGTTTTCTGTAATGATGTAAGTAACAGAGACAGTGGTGAAATTTAGTTTTGTGCCAGGTCTATATGGTTTTATCACTGGTACTGAATCAAAGATATTATGGAATATAAATACGATTTACAAGTAATGATTGGATATGCATTGAATGCAGACATTTTGTACATATATGCAGACAGCAGTGCTAACTCAGCTACATCAACAATACCACAAACAAAGAGTTCGAAATGGACGTAATACTTAATATTACAGTGGGTAATAATAAAACCACCTATTAAAACTAATCATTATTCATTTTGTGTTAAAATATAATAGAATAATAAACTTATTTGATTTCTTCTTAAATCAAATTGTTATTTTGCTAAATCTGTTGATCTTATAATAGCCTGTTTGAAATTTGTTGACACTGGTGTAGTTTTATATTACTTGTATACAAAATTTGATTTTGTGTGAATCATATCAGGTCATTATACCGAATTTGGTGATACAGTAGGTTTCCTTAAGATATGTCGGCACTGGTGTAAATTCATAAAAATATTAATATGAGCGTGTAAATTAGGCTCTATTTTAAATCGATTAATTTTACATTAGGTTTTAATGGCTATTTTGGCACTAGTACAGTTTTTTAATAACTTCGAGGTCTTATAACCACATTAAATTATTTTCTGATGACAAATGATCATTTTATATATTTTGCTATTAGGGTAGAGTGGCATAAGCCAAATCTATATTGTCCCATTTGGTCCACTTTACAAAAATCCTAGTAAGTTATGGGCTTGCTTAAGACAGTGAAATGTTCTCGGTGGTAATAAAAATGGAAAATTCTAAAAAATTTAAAGATAAAAGATTAAACAATTTTTTTAGAAATGGGAAATGAATGTACAGTTGACGAAACCGTGATAAATTATTTTTAAAATGAAGTGAGAACTTTATCTGTCAAATACTTTGACATGATAGCATTTTTGCCAGTATCAGTGCTTGATATTAAAACCGGCATGAATAATTTTTAAATTGAAGCAGTTGGCATAAAGCCATCATGCACATGGTGAATGAATCATTGTTAAGTGGAAAATTTCCAATGAAAAACTAAAATTTTTTTTCACAACCAAAGGTGACTACCCCTAAAAGTGTCCATCAGTTACGACCCACAGCAATATTGGCAATATTTTGGAAGATTTTGGAAAAGACTTATCCTTGTACCTAATAGTTCTTTACATGAAGCATGAAAAAATATTGCCAAACAGATAATATAGGTTAATAAAAATCCATAGCACATGCAATGCCATAGTAAATCTTTGTAATTGTTGAAAAAAAGTGGGAAAATATTTTTCTTTGGTGATACTGGATGATAAGTGTTAAAATTTATTTTTATGTTTTTGGCAAACATTCTATTCATAGCGTCACGTTCTGTTAAGAAGACAGATTGCAGGTTGCTAGGTTGGATTGAGCCGCACTAGCATAACATCGTGGAGTTCCTAAAGGAAACTGCCTAGGTCCAAGGTTATTTAGTATGTACACCTCTGAAACATGTACGTAATGTGCATAATGAAACGTGTTATGAGATTATACAAGAAAATTTCTCTAAATATAATTGAATTCCACAGTAGAAAAGTGTTTGTGACCTATCCTTGTTGCGTACACTTCACTATGCCAATACATTCTCGGCTTCAATGTGGAATAATTTGTGAGGGGAATTATTGGAATACCAAATACAGAAGCTAAGAGTTACATAAAACTACGAACTGTTTACGAGCCGTTATCGCTAAATGTAAATGAGATATTTTACAAGAGGTAAGGCATTTTCATATGAGACGTGGTATTCAACCATCAGAGATCTCTTTTGCAAAACTAAAAATTCCACACAAATTTCTTTTTCGGATTTCTAAAAATCAAGTTTAAACGAGATCATGACAACAGTGGTTCTAAATATTCCAATAATGTAGCAAACTTATAAAAGACTGTAACGTAATAAAAATTCCACATTACATTCATGGTTATTCATGATATAGAAATTGTATTTTAAATGCAATAATAATTTAGCCCTTAGAGGCTAAACTATTATTGCATAACTATAACAATAAATATTGCTGGTGAATTTATTTTATTTTTGTTTCAATCCACATTTTAATTATTAGCCTAATGAACTAATTCCTAACAAAAGTTATGTTGTTTGTTTTATATACATATAATAAAATAAATATGTTTTATATATAACATTATATATTTATTTTATTATATGTTCCTATTGAATTAAATTAGATACATAAAAATTATATAACAGCATTTTAAAAATGCTAAAATAACACACACACACACACACACACACACACACACACACACACACACATATATATATATATATATATATGTATGTATATATATATATATATATATATATATATATGTGTGTTATTTTAGCATTTTTAAAATGTTTTTATATAATTTTTATGTATCTAATTTAATTCAATAGGAACATAATGCTTCCGAGCTCATTTTCTTATCGTGTTTCAATATTGTATTTTTTATAATACTGAATTCAGATTAGTTATTCAATAAATAATACTCGTAAATCGTCATTATTATTTCCTAATTTTATAATTGTGTTTGTACGTTACACTAATAGATTATTAGTATAATTGACCAATGATGAAGTAATTCAGTAATTCATATTTAGTTCCATTACGATGGAATTACTAATGCCCTTAACGGATATGAAACACTAAACGGGAAATGGAGCATTACATTTAAACCCATATTTGTTTAAATGTGTTTTGATATATTTATATGTTGCGGGTATAATTATTATTTTATTTGACATAAGTATAACGATATATCGACCTAGACTATTCAGGCACCAGACTAAGTAGTCAACCATATTACACAAGTTGCCATGTTATTATGATTGATATTATCCTTAGTTATGATAAAATTCAATTTTAGAAACGTTCAAAATACAATATGATTGGAAAGTGTAATACAGCTTGAGACTTCAACTTTACAAAATATCTAATTTTATGACTTTAATGCTTTATCTGTCTGCACAAAAATAATGGATTACTATAGTTTAGTCAGAAACAAAAGTTATTGTGCTACATTTTAGTTATAACATACATGAATATTGTTTTAGTTTTCTGTAATTGAAGCAAAAAATGACCTTACAATGTAATTTTCATGGGTTATATTACAATTAATATACGAAAAAGTTTACAACATTTATTACATATAAAGAGGACGATTGTTTAATATTAAGTACATACCGATATACGAGTAAGTCAGCTCTGTTGAGTCGACGGTAACGGACTAGTTTGTACAATGCAGTTTATTTGCATAATCAAGGTTCTATACAGTGTACATGTCAAGGTCTCTTCGCTGTTTTAAATGTGGAAGTGAACATATGGAGATCATAATAATAACGTATAGTTACTTTCCTCGAGTAATTTAATACATTGAAGGTAACAACAGCTTAGTTGATTATTAAATTTGTGTTTAAATACAGGAAAATAAAAACATAAAACTACAAACTAATACCCCTCAACTGGGAGAAGTTTAATGCTTCCGGCCTGTGTAAGCATATCGTTAAACGTGGTTGTACTCGTTCATGCGTTGACGGTTTTATTTGAAAAAAGTACAGTTGGAGATCGTATAAAAATGACTAAAAATGTTATTTATTTTTTTAACTTACCGTTTTTTATTTGACTTAAAATGTTTAATTTTAAACATTGTTGAACTTATAACAAAATCTAAAAAAAGTATTCCTCCAAACTTTGGTAAATTTAATCGGTTTTTAGTTATTTTTATGGAATAATTTAAACTTCCGCTATTTTGAAACGGGTACAAGGAATAATATTATAATTATAAATATTAATAGATGTTGTTAACATTTGATTGTCAACAAGGCCTACCAAAGGTTAATACAATTCTTGTTTCATAACTTTATATTAACTATTTCAAACTATATAATTTTTTTTATAAAAACACAAACAGACAGATAGTCGGAAAAAGTAATCGTTCTAGGACACCTCTTCATATTAAATTGTTTCCTTATTATTTTTGTGAAAACAAAATCCCCATTTATTGGAATACTTTTACAATAAGTTCTATTAAATAGACCATTGAAATGATATGTTACAAGATAGAGGTTGCAATTTTAAAACTTAAAGTTACACCCACCGAACCCTCCTTTGAAAAGGGAAGGGGAATTTTGTTGTCAATGAAAAAAATCCAAAAAAGAGTATTTTACTAAGCATGGTGGATGTTGAACATCGATATCTCAATCCGTTTGGAATTTATCCAGAGGTATCAGGTCTTAACTTACACCCAGTATAGCTATACTAGTAATTCCTCATAAGACAATAATCTAATAATCCTTGTAAGAAGCGTCTTATTGACTCAGCACTTAGATCTAATAATAGTTACATTTTTAAGCTGTAAGGACGTCATACATCAAATGTTGGTGTGTTGTACAGCAAGATGTTATGATTGAACCATAATTTATATTTTCTTTAATTTATTATATTTCGAAATATTCTACCTTTTTTTTAATCAATACGGAAACTCCAAAGACTATGGACAAAAATTATACATTGCATCTTAGTTTTTACGGTAATATATGAAATTTCTGGCTTAAACGTAGTTTTAACGCAGAATTTACACATTTAATATTTTGTATTAATAAAGAAAATATCAATATGTTTGTAATACTTAGTATTTTTTTAGTTATCTTTTTTTACTATGCATTATATTTAATAATTCTTCAGGTTTGAAGAAGTTTTTAATATTTAACAGTACCAGCGAGTAGTTTTATAAAGATGCAGTTAAAACTTTAATAACAATGTTTTATGGAAAATCACTTATTACATGGCCGTTTACTATTTACTGTTTACTATTTAGTTAAACATTCAAAAGATCCGAAAGGTTTTCAACAAGTTTAATTTTTCTTAATTATTTTCTACAGAACTTTCCATTTTATGTATAACCGTAGTAATATATTCACTCAGTTCTTTACAATTGCAGAGTTTCCCAAAATCGAAAGTTTCCGAATGGTACTTTAGGACATAAAATGTATAAGCTACTAAGACAAAACCACCGATAATAATTAACTGGCGATGGTATCTGTATATTTAAGATTAACAGTATTTGATAATAATTCAAATATGTAGTATAAAATTTATTAGTATAATATTTATGTAAGTTTTTTTATGTTTATTTATGCTCATATATTTAACATATTTTAGTTGATTAAATATAATTTGCTTCCTATAAAATATTTTCCACTTAGAAAATGACCTTTTACAATAAACACCATAGAAATAGCAATGAACTCGTAATATAGTAGAGAAAGTATTTAATAAGTGGAGTTTTGTTGTTGCGATGGAAGATTTGAAAGGATAACAGAATTTTGAACGTTTTCCATTGTTAAATACTACAAAAGGTATAACATAAATACCTCAATAACCCCCCCCTCTCGCCAGACGAAGAGAATAGATTCAAAACCTCGAAACTTTGTGTTATACCTTACGTAACATAAAACGATAGCAAATTTCCGAAATCCTGTATCCTTTCGATTTGCGTATTGTATTCGGTTTATAAAGTCGAATAACGTACATATATACAATACGTTGCATTTTGAAAACATTTCTTCAATAATGGATCACAACTTTCAATACGAATTATCTCTTATTAGTCCCGTTTTTTTTCAATATTTTTATATTAAGTGATAAATACTAGGCTATTGTCTAGTTCAATATGTAGTTATAGACAGAAATATAAAATGAACTGGCCTTAAAACTTTAATAAAAATCCATAGGAATTATGTAGCCAAGTTTTACATCATGTAAATCGTATAAATCATATTAGATGTATATATATATATATATATATATATATATATATATATATATATATATATACACAATACAACGCATACAATCATAACATTCCATGTTTTTTTTGTATAAATGCAAATATTTTGTATCTACACCGACAAAGTGACAGCACTGAATTTTCTTTTATATTATTAAGTGATAAATACTAGGCTATTGTCTAGTTCAATATGTAGCTATAGAGAGAAATATAAATTTTACTGGCCTTAAAAACTTTAATGAAAATTCATAGGAAATATGGAGCCAAGTTTTACATCATGTAAATCATATAAATCATATTAGATTTATATATATATATATATATATATATATATATATATATATATATATATATATATATATACAATACAACGCATACACACATAACATTCCATGGTTTTATGTATAAATGCAAATATTTTGTATCTACACCATCAAAGTGACAGCACTGAATTTTCTTTTATATTTTCTCAGTGGTGAAATGTTAGGATAAAACTAGTTGATAAAATGTTTTAGAGAGTTTAAACACTTGGAAAAATGAATTTATTATTCCTTAAAAATGAATAAAGTAACTTTTTTTCAAGAATAAAATTATATTATGCCATTCCCTTCCTGGCAGAGAAAAGTAGTAAAATTCTGTTTGTTTTTGAATTTACACGAAATCTTTCGTAAATCTGCTACAGCATACATATTTGTACGATTCCAATATTTAAGTAAAATTTAGATATTTTATGAAAACTTATGAGATCCCACTCAATTATCAACATATAATAATATAAATATATTTTTATTTACCTCCTCTTATCTTTTTGGATTGAAGGGGTTGTGCTGAAAGTCTTCACTTTATATAATTCTCGTTTCTATGATTGAATATGGAGTCTCAAATAACGTACGAATTGTATATTAATTTTACGAGTAGTATTTCACGGATTTAGATTTTTAAAGAAAATGAGAAAGATTTGAGCCTTATACTGCATTTTAACTAAGAAATAGTCATATAAGAACCTCACACTCCATATTTTATAAATATAGGTTAACAAGTTATACGTTTTAGAATTAATAATTTTTTTATGGGAAAGTGGTTATAAGTGGTTATGTTAATCAATTGCTCATTGCAGCATGTCTAGTCCATTTGCGTAATTAAGGTTTCGCATGTTTCAAGGTCTGGGATGCATAAAGTATACAAATTTTCTTTACAGGAAAACCTATATATATATAATTTGTTGCTTTATTCTAGAGGAATTAAAATTAGGTATTGAAAAAAAGATTTACGCGTGCCTATTACACACTCCTATAGACTATTTAGGATTCTATTGGCATTGAAAAAAGCACAAATAATCATATACAACACGAGAGGATTATACTAATTTATGTTAAAGAGGTGTTACGGACACCTCGCGCTACTTAACAGGCTTTGTTAAAGTTGCAAGAAAGAGTAGTGAAGTTTGTGAAGTCGAATTAAAGGCTATTGCTCATTTTGTGAGGCAACATTTATTACTGTGTTACATATTAAAATTTCGCATTTTTCATTGTAAAAAGAAGGCCGATTCTTTTTAAAACTCAAGACTTCTTATTAAAAGCTTACGTTACTTTAATTAAATGAAACAATACATTAGAGAATCGAGGATCCGACAGTACCTAACTCAAGCCCTACCATCGATCCAACAAAATAATATGATACTATATCATATGATAAAATGTGTTAAAGTTACATACAGGTATCTTTTCACTGTAGTTTTATTATTGAAATTAGCGTTATATGTATACATTTTATCAATTTTATTTTGAATTTTTAACCTCAAAACCAATATAATTGACCTTAAATGAAGAGGAATATATTTACAGTGTTTAAATCTCTAAAACCTTTCCATTAAGAGTTATCACACAGGCGGTCAGACACCTACATATTCTTATGATGGCCCTACAGGACAATATTAATGATCATAATATTATATTAGTTCATAAGAGGTTTGCGATAAAACATATGAAACTAATAGTATTTTAAATTGGGTGAACCCTTGAAGCTGCAAAATTGGTAGTCTTATATTCTTACACAACCACACTGAGCATAAATTTCCAAATAAAATTCTTTCATTGCAGCTTTAAACCAATAAATCAATATTATTTTGCTTAATGGTTTATGATTGCGTTTTCACAACCAGTAGCATAGAAGTTTCCTTTTTAATTTTTTTGCGGAAGCTATGTTTTTTAAACCTATTATTTGTTTAAAATACACTATTTTATAAAACATAAAAGGAACCTAAAGTATTTATTGATTTGGCGAGCATTACAAAGATTAACAAAAGTAATATTAAAGGATAAGTAAACGTTACGTATATACGATGTGCATATTACGTAAGTATTACGTTAAACATCATACAATATGCGTACATAAAAGTTCCATATTCAGTGTATTTCTAGTTTAAGAACGGTTTAATTTAAGGAACAGTGTAAACGGCTTTGCATACGTTTCAGTAACCGTTAAACACATTATAAATAGTTATACAATACAGTTTTTCCATCATTTACCAATATGATGTCCAATTACAAACCTTGTTATTTATTACCAATAATAGTTTCTTGAAACATTAAATATTAAATTTAATTTAAAACATTTTCTTGTTAATTTGATTTATAATCTAGTTTGTTCAAGATGTATAGGCTGTCAATTTTAAAAGTCCCAGGCTTGATTACTATTCTTGCACACGATACTATTAGTTCGCTTCTCAAAAACTCGATTCTCTGTTTTGTTTTATTGTAGTAATATTAATACTTGTTTTAAGTATATTTTTACTTTTTTTACTTTAATACCTGATTTTTATAGCTTTTTATGTGCTGAATCCAAATCTGGTCTTCGATTTTTTGTATCACTCATAGTTTCGGAGCAATCTCTTTGTTATATAGTTTAAAATCTCTATATGTTATACGGTAAAATTAATGAAACTATGTTAAATCACCATCATGGTTTTTATTTACAGTATGTTACTTGAAATAATGATACAGCGTTAGTAATGTATGTTTCAGTAGTCAAATGGAATTTGTGTATACTTCCTTTCTCTTTTTTCTTTGAAGCTTCTTGTGTAGCTTATTCCGAGATAAGTCGCATGTTGAGCTTCTCTGTGAAGTGACCAACAGTAGTCCCCCATCATGTTGATGTCCCAGCGGCCCTGGTAGCGTTTTTCCATTAATTTAACATATTGGTGAAAATGCTCACCCTGCTCCTTACTAACATCTCCCAAATTGTCCGGAAAGTAATTAAGATGACTGTTCAAAAAGAGAACTTTCAGGCTTATCAAACATCCGAATTTTTAAAAATTCTTTAACATGGTAGCTACAGTAGTACCATATTCTGGGTCTTTTGCATTTTCTAACAATTTTGTAACAACTTGCTTGAATGAACCCATGCTTATTTCTCATTCATCGTCATTGTGGTTTCAACGGTAACATCGAACATCATTTTTTCAAATGTCGGGTCCTACAAAGACGCCTCCTTTAAGTTTAGTTTCGGAAAGGTTTGGAAAATTTTGGCAGAGATACTTGAAACAAGGTCCACCTTTAGGCAATGCGTTTACAAACTGTTGCATGAGGCCTAACTTTATATGTAGAAGCGTAAGTGAATGTTTTCTGGATCTATTAGATTTTTGCGGAGAATGTTCTTCTCGCCAGGTTTTAAAGATTTCCTCACAGGCTAGTTTCTTTTTGCACCAATGATGATCCCTAGTTCTACTGTCCCATTCATACAAGACACATAGGAATTTAGTAAAAACCACCTTGCTGACTAAGAAGCATGCATGTTACTTTTAAATCGCTACAAATCATCCAACCGTGATCAGAATAGCCAATTTTATTCAAAACTATGCCTAGGTTTTTCATAGCTCTCTTTGATATGTACAGAATGGCTAACAGGTATAGAGATGCATAAGGGTTACCATTATGTAGCAAAACAGCTTTTAAACTAGTTTTGGAAGAATCAATAAACAACCCCCAGTCTCCTTGTTTGTATTCAACACCGAACTCGTTCATCAGACCTGGAATGTCCGAGCAGTACACTAATCATCTTCTTCTTAAAAAAATGTTGAAAACTGCTTCTCTCTCTCTTCCTATAAACATATGTGCTGGTTCAAACTGCCATCAAGTTCTTTTGTTTTAATCTAGAACCAAGTAACCCAAGATCCCTAACCAAGTAGTTAAGCTCGATCTGCGTAAAACAGTTTAGGCTCTATATTTCCTGTAGTACAATAGAACTGTTCATCATCTTGCTCATCTAGCTCTGACTGAATATTACAAAACATTTCAGTTTGAACAGAATTCATATCATCTGGAGTTTCTGGGACCGACAATTCTACACTGTGCCCTACTGGTCGGAAGGCGGACATTAAGTTAGGGTAGCTTATTACCTTATTGTTTTTTGAGTTATGGCCAGTAATATCAATACTGCAAAAAGTAGCCATCATCAGTGTGATTTTTTAGGTTCCCTCCATACCATAGGAACAACAAGCTTTTTTCTCCTTTTTTGACCATTTTCTAAAATTTTCAACACAAACATAACATACCTTATGCGGGGTCCAAGATTTATCCTGATCACCAAGATTAATTCCAAAATATGATAAATAAACCTTTTTTCACAAAGTCTGTAATGTTTTATTTGGTGTTTTTTTTTAATAACAAACTCACCACAAATACAACAAAAACTGTCAGCAGAGTTCTTATAACCGTGATTAGACATTTTACTGAGCACAGGTACTGAAAACCAGAAAGTGAGGTTAGGATGGTAGTAAACAAAACATAAGCTGTGGACAGAAAAATATAATCCCCCTTTTTTAGACATTAAATGTGTTTCAGCAGTGCTGCCAACTCTTATACCGCCAGCACAAATATTTTACAATTACATTTGAACCATATAAAAACTGATAAATTCTTAAAAAAAAAACAATATTTAATAATTTAAGTGCAAATATGAAAAAAAATGGTCACTATGTGTCATATTGGAGTTTAGCACCAAAATAACGTAAGAATAAGATGTTTTAAAGAAAAAAAGCATTTTCGATCGTTGGCCTGTGTAATTACTAACATGTATGCAATAAACAAACCACTTTTCTTTCAACACAACGTGTGACTTATACTATACAATTAAAGACTGTTATTAAACCTATCTAAGTTGTCCTGTTGACAAAAATAGGCTTCTCAGAGGTTTGTACATATATTGTTTTGTCGGGAAATTGGTAAAATCAGCTTTGGAACAAAAAAATAATTGGACTAGCGTTAATTAAAATGACCATAAATATACATTTGTAAACATATTTCTAGATCTAACTCAATATTGTCGTCGGAAATAGAGTTCACTTGAACCAGAAGTGCTCATACAGGTAGAAAACCTGTGAAATTGCGTGCGAAGAGCCACGGGTAACTGCTGGCATGGTATACATTAATATAGTAGTGAGATTAGAAATTATAATTGTAATTATAATAGGGCAGAACCCTAAATCATTGCAGCTACGTTACCTTGCAATTTTTGTCATTCTATAATATCAATCAGCAATTCACTACTTATTTCCTGTAGAATAACAAGGACTTCGTAAAAGTTTTAATGAAATATACTGTGAGATAAGTGATGGTTACTGGAAAATATTTCAACTCCTCATTTATTTTATAATAATCAGAGTTGAAGTGTGGGACAGACAATTTATCGATTTCTGGATAGGCATATATTGGTTTTGGATAAAGTTTTAGATTCACATTTCATGCATACAGAAACGCGTTTTTAAATAAATCCAATTGAAATCATACACATTTAAAGTAGTAAATTTAGATTGTAGTGCAATAAAAAAATGGCTGAAGACAAATATCCCTTTGTGCTCTTGACAAATATCTTGGCAGAAAGGTAAGTGTCACATAACGCCTTCATTTATGTAAATAGAATATTAAACTGAGCACTATTAGTTCAGATATTTAATTTTCACAACATTTATAAGACAACAACTCTGTTGGTATATTAATTCAAGAGTAACACATTCCTTTGCACAAAGATAACATACCTAGACAGAAACAACAGCTATTTACGTTCCCATTTTAATTCAATCGTAACACAGTCAGGTAAGTGCAACTGAAATTGTAACAAGATTAGTCCTTTGCACAAAGAATACTTACCTAGATAAAGACAACCACTATCTATGTTCGCATTTTAATTCGATCGTAACACAGACAGGTAAGCGCAACTGAAATTGTACCAAGGATTAGTCCATTGCACAAAGAATACATACCTAGATAAAGACAACAACTATTTATGCTCGCATTTTAATTCGATCTTAACACGGTCAGGTAAGCGCAACTGAAATTGTACCAAGATTAGTCCTTTGCACAGAGAATACATACCTAGATAAAGACAACAACTATCTATGTTCGCATTTTTAATTCGATCTTAACACGGTCAGGTAAGCGCAACTGAAATTGTACCAAGATTAGTCCTTTGCACAAAGAATACATACCTAGATAAAGACAACAACTATCTATGTTCGCATTTTTAATTCGATCGTAACACAGACAGGTAAGCGCAACTAAATTTTACCAACTTTAGTCCTTTGCACAAAGAATACATACCTAGATACAATGTTCACATTTTAATTCGATCGTAGCGCAACTAAATTTTACCAACTTTAGTCCTTTTAGACATGGACAACACCTCCCTATGTTGGCATGTTAATTCGATCGTAACACAGTCAGTTGAGGGCAACTGAAATTGTACCAAGATTAGACTTTTGCACAAAGAATACTTACCTAGATAAAAACAACAACTATTCATGTTCGTATTTCAATTCGATCGTAACACAGTCAGGTAAGCGCAACTGAAATTTTACCAAGGTTAGTCCTTTGCACAAAGAATACATACCTTGACAGGGACAACACCTCCCTATGTTGGCATGTTAATTCGATCGTAACACAGTCAGTTGAGCGCAACTGAAATTGTACCAAGATTAGACTTTTGCACAAAGAATACATATCTAGACAGGGACAACCCTTCCCTATGTTGGCATGTTATTTCGATCGTAACACAGTCAGGTAAGCGCAACTGAGTCTTTACCAAGTTTAGTCCAGAATATCCTGTGATATAGTGTTGTTTTTGCTTTGCAAAACTAAAGCTAAAATCCGTGCGAAAATAGGTCATCTATTTTTCTTTTGATTTATATATAATTTACTATTATTATTTCTCATGTCATGAAGATAATTGAATATTATATTAGATCTGATGTATATGCTTTAACAGAATCAGTATTGGCGACTAAAAGCATTTCGATTAAATTAAGAATGGAAGAAATGCTTATATTCTAAAATAATCTATTATAGAAAGAATACAAAATTGTTTCAGCCCCTATAGGTCTAGCCTTATTTTTTATTTATAGTGAGGACGTTATGATCTGGTAATAAGGTGGCCACAGCTGTTTACCGACCTGTATTTCGATTACTTCCACATGTATGACTTTATATTTAGTAGTCTATGTGTCTCTGATTTCAAACCGTTGTTCTAAAGAATAAAACTAATTATCTTTACCTACTCACAAGGTAATTTTAATTTTGTGAAACTTATACATCTTTAAGTTAGACATAGTAATAGGCTCATGGTGCTTCCCTGAGCTAGACCTCTAAAGGTTAGTCTACATATGACGCCTTGGTTTGAAGCAAAATAATATGATCTATCCACAAACTACTTTTGACAATTATTTATAAATATTTTTAGAACAACATAAATGTACGTCTTTCTAAGTAGGAAGAATAAATTTAAACTATCTTGGGCACATGATATGTATAGACTTGTTAATATTAATGTTTCGTTAAAAATTTCAACATCCAGTATTAGGTTTAGTAGTTAGTCTGCTCATCCTTTGTTTCTCCACTCTGAGTAGATAATCAGACAATATTTCTCTACATACCAATCTACTCTTTTCCTTCATGCCATTTATCACCTTAATAAAAACTGAAATAAAGGAAATTAAGTGATATGATTCCTCATGTTCTTTCTATTTACCTGGTGTAACAGTAACTACGACGTATATTTCAGTTTTTGTTAAGGTTTTCATTCAAAATATAGTAATTTTAGTGCTTTCTCATGTTGGCGAGCAACCATAGGTCATTTCCCTGAGCAGTGTCTTACTTGTTTAATAAAAAGAGCAAAGACAGCTTATTTCAAAGAAAAATTATTAAATTAAACGAGTACATTTATATCAGAAAAAAGAGAGAGGAGTTTCCCATGCGCCATTTTACTCAAAACAGTGACAATCCTGGCGGAAGTGCTAAGGAATTGGCTAACTCTTTTAATTTGTTTTTTTCGCAAGTGGGAAGCAAGTTGGCCATGGAAGTGCCGGCATCGACTGGTCCCTTGCTGGTGGATAATACAGTGCACAGGGTACGGGGGCACGAGTTTCGCTTGCGCCCGGTCTCGGACAGCCAGGTGGAGGAGTGTGTCAGGGGAATGCGAAGTGGATCGGCACCCGGTATGGACGGCCTCCGCGTAGCCCTGCTCAAGCAACAAATTAGTAAGCTGGCGTCCCCTCTAAAACATATAATAAATCTCAGTATGTCTTCAGGTGTTTATCCAGAATTATTTAAATCTGCCTAAGTAATCCAAATTTATAAAAGCAATAGTAAATCAGACATGCACAATTATAGGCCAATATCATTGCTAAGTGTGCTAAGTAAAGTACTAGAGAAGTGTGTAAAATCTCAATTACAGGGATACCTCGAAGGATAATAATAGACTGTCGGAGTCCCAATACGGCTTTTACAAAAACAAAAATACTTCAGACTCTATTCGCAATTAAAAAATGTATAACTGATGTCTTAATAATAATAATAAAGTGATACTTCTTTTCATTGATCTGGCTTTCGATAGTATAAACAGAAACCTGCTTTTTCGCAAACTAGAATGCGTTGGAGTTCGTGGATTAGAGCTGAACAGGTTCAGAAGCTATTTGAGCGGACGTACGCAAACGGTCTCTATAAACAATCATTTAAGTGACACAATGAGTGTTGATTACGGTGTAGTCCAAGGTAGCACTCTTGGTCCACTTCTATTCCTAATTTATATAAATAATATAGTGAAACTCGATATTACTGGTAGGATAATTCTTTTTTCAGATGACACTACAATATTATTTGAGCGGGGATCGTGGGAGGAGGTCTACGGTGTTGCTGCAGATGAATTGGCGTTAGTAATACTGTGGTTTGATAAAAATATTCTAACAATGAATGTTTCAAAAACTAAATGTATGCCGATCTCATTGCGCAGCGCGGGCGAGCCGCGTGTGGACATGGGATTGGTAGCCTACTCTACTCTTGCGGTGACACGAACAGTGGCTCCTGTGATTGCCGGGTGTTACAGAGGGTGAACCAGTACAAGTACCTGGGAGTCATCATGGATTCAAAATCAAAATGGGAACCACACATCCACATGTTAAAATCTAAACTAAGGAAAATGATTTACGTATTTCATCAATTAACTGAAGTATTAAATCTCAATGAAATTAAAACTATTTATTACGCCTATGCACAATCAAATTTACAATATGGTATTGTATTATGGGGAGGGGCTTACAGGTCTATTTTAGATCCGTTAATGACTGTTCAAAATTTAGTTATTAATGCAGCGATAAAAAAACACAACAGATACCCGACTATCTTGCTCTATACCGAGACAGAATGGTTATCAATTCGGCAGCTCTATATTAAAAGCTTACTGGTTTGCGCAAGGAGCCACAGGCAGGAGATCGTCACCCCTGTCACACATAGATATTTTACAAGGAACGCTGTTAGCGTGGGCCTGCAGGATCCCCGAGTAGTAAAATCGTATAATTACACCAATCCCTATTACATTGCAAATTTCCTACTCAGAAATATTCCGCAACACATAAGGGACCTGCAGGTCCCGCTGTCCGCATACAACAATCGTGTGTCTGGCTGTTGGATGTCGACGCTGAACACGCCGCTGCTCTCATCTATATACTAGACTACTGTATATGATCACGTTTATTTACTGGATAAACTTACTTTATTACACGTAACAAACTTTTTCCACTATTGTTGCAATGGCCGTCTTGCGCCCTTTCGCCTCTCCGATGGTTTTAAACACTTCCAATAACCCAAATGTAACCTAATTATCGTTAGTAATTAATTTTATTCAATTTAATAATTTACAAACTAGCAAATAACATACCTTATTCTTTATGATCTATTATATAAAATAATTAGACTGTCGGGTATTGTGGCATAATTAAAGCTGTCCGTGGCCAAAAAATTACACAGATTATGATTTGATGTATAATAATTGTTTTAAAAAAATATATAAAATACTTTATTATTATTAATGATAACTATCATAATACACTAACTAACATAATAATGCACAGCATCTAGTAACAGACTCGTCACCCTCACAAGCATCTATGGCCCATGTGGGACTAATTTCATTCATATTACGTGTACCATGCTTGTTTGTAAAATTTTGAAATAAAGTTTCATTTTGTTTGTTTTAAAAACTGAAATTGATTCAGTCATTGTTAAGTTTTTTTAAAGTGTGTGATCTGTATCCTTTATTATTGGTGTGGATATCTCTTCAGATTGTGGAACGTGAACTGGGACAATGTGTTTCATACACTTTTATTCTAACCGCTGGTATTTTTTGATAAGTGATGTTTCATTACTGGTTTTGTTTGTTTTAATTGTTCATATAACTTTCCATGCAAAATTGCTATGTTCTTCCCTCCTATGTCTGCACATAATTAATGATATCTGTTCTTTCTCGTTTAGAATACTTGTGCCGATCTGCTTTCTGAAAGTTTCTTCTTGGTTTTTCTATCATAAATGGTGAATTTTCAATGAAATTTAGAGTTATTATAATTGGAAAGTGGTTGCTTCCCATTGCATCATGTAGAACTGATCATGTGTCAAGGTACAGTTAAGGAGTTGAGAATGTAAAGTATATGGTTGACTGATTATGAAAAAAGCTCAGAATGGTAGTTAATGAATGATTGTTAGCCGATATATTGTTAGGTCCTGAAAATGTCATTACCTCTCTTCCAAGTCTTTTGCAGTTCCAAAACCGATGCTGAGCATACAAATCTCCAAAAATCATTGTATGACCTTAATCTAAGTTTAAAATATATTATTGCCAGAAGGAGCAATTTATTAGTTTATTAGTACACTATTAATGTATTTTAATGATATAAGAGCATCCGTTATTGTTAGGCCAAGGGTTTTGGTATTTTTCGTAATAACGAAGCTACTCCTGCATCTTCTCTTTCAAGTCGCAATATTTAGAAATTTTTATCTGTGATTGTATCTTGTGGACTAAGCCAAGTTTCTTATAGGATTGCAATATGAATCATGTTTTTTGTCGTATAATGAACAAACTCCTCCCACTTTTGCGTGATAGATCTTAAGTTCCATTGAATGAAATTTAGTTGAGTATTTTTGTTTGTGTTCATTGCAGAAGGTTTGTGGATTAGGACCAAGACAAATTTTCATTTGGTTCGTTTTCCTGCTTTATTGAATGTATTTTATTAAACGTCTGAATTGTATTTCGAGGTGTGTGAGACTCCAAAGATCTTTAGGGAGTTATTCCAGTTAGTCATCTACTTTTTACTTATTAATAATGCTCTCACCTTAAATTCAATTCAAGTTCTCAATTCTTTTATTTTGTTATTTAGTAGGTTATAAACTGTCCGCTGTTCGCAGGTGTTGAATGTTCGATTTCTAAATTTTTGGTTGCCGATTGGTTGGTTGTATTGTCGACACTTGAACTGGTGGCCTTACTATACGAGTTTTCAGACAAGTTTTCCTTAGTTTTTCAAATCTTTGTTTGATGATGAAAGGTTTGTCAAAGGTTCTATTGCATCACTGAGTTCTAGAAATCTATTACTTGAAACCAGAAGAGAAAACCGAATGATTGCATGCGGTAACTGATGGAGTTTGAACAGGGCTGTAGACTCTAGTCTGCTTTGATATAATTGGATTATGTATGGATTATGCTGCATATTGTATGGATTATTATTTGGGTAATTTGTTGCGAAGTGTTTAGTTGCCATCAATAAGTCTTCTTTATGGATAGACATCCTTAGGTTAGGTGTAATATATTAAATATTACAATTATTATTATTGTATATAGTATCACATGATTATGTTTCCTGGCTTTGTAATGATTATCTGGATACATCTATGTTTGGGATCGTATGATGCTGTGACGTCATATGGGGTGATTGAGTTCAATAAACCGCATTGGCTCCTTCCATCACGCCACTGTCCTCATTCCAACACCACGTCCCATCCAGCCCTGGCCTCGCTCATTTACCTTCTTGCCTTCTTACCGCCTAACCGTGAACCACGCACAGTCAAGGATGTGACCGAAAACGGACTTTAATTTAAACTGCCGGTCCCCCGTGTCCCATACACAACAAATGGAGACGAGGTATTTTATTTAACCCGCCTGTGCAATGTAACCAGTTCGATGGAACCCGGAATATTTCTCCGAAAATTGTAGTGGGAGGAAGTGCGTCCGTAGTTTAGCGTGACGTGGACTCAAAACCTGTACATTTTGATGTCGGAATACGAAGAAAAAATTTGATACATTTTGCCTTTATTCAACGAAAAACTAAGTATGACGGAGATTATTGGCGGGATCGGTGACTTCAACAACAGTGCGGAAACGTGGAGTTCGTATGTGGAACATGGTTCGATTTGTTCGTGGAGTGTAACTACATTTCAAAAAGTCAATACCTAACTGACAGTCTTGGGTTTGAAAACGTTCAGTTTGTTACCTGAGTTTTGTCCGCCCGAGAGACCTTCATCAAACACTTTTGACGACTTAGTGAAGTTAAATCAGGAAAATTTGTATCCGAAGCCATCGTTATAGAACGAGATAAATTCAGCAACGAAACCAGCACGAAGGGGAAACATTCGCAGAGTACATCGCCAGCCTCAAGAAGTTGTCGGCATACTAAGAGTTTGGCGTGGCTCGAGACAGACTGGTGAGCGGCATCAGAAGCGAGTCGACCAAACAGAGACTGCTGGGAAAGACTACCCTGGCCTACGAGCAGGCGGTGAAAATTGTATTTCCAGTGGAGGCGGCCGAGAAGAATGCGGCGGCGCTGACGGTCAATGAAGGAGTCCAGCGGTTGCAGCGCAGCACCACCCCCAGGCGAGAGGCGGCGACAGCAGTGCGGGCCACAACGTAAGGCATGAAGTGCAGTGTTTGTGCTGTGAGAGGTATGGCCACTACCAGAAGAATGTAAGTTGTTCATTGTTGCGTGTCATAAATGTGGTAAACGAAACCACCTATCTAAGGTATGCCGATCTACTGAAATCTGTAAGTCATCAGACGCCAATTAATTTGTCTAAGTTTAAGAAAGATAGGTCTTATCGGGCTAATTTTCAAAAGAAACTTAACAAGCATAAGCAACATAATTTTGTAAATGACTGATCTGAGCATACCGATAAGATTGATGACCAGAGTAACGAAAACTTTGATAATTTTGTAGAGGACATTAAAAATGTTTTTAAGGTGAGTGAAACTCACAGTGAGACGATCAGAGTTGACCCAATTAAAATAAAGTTTTAGTTCAAGGTTGAGAAACCACTTTTGAGGTTGACACCGGAGCTAGTGTCACAGTGTGCAGTGAAAGTTTCTATAAAAATAATTTTAGCACATGTAAGTTGTTAAAAAACTATCTCAAGCTGAGTTCATACACTTATGTTCTCACAGTACCGGTAGGTAAACTCAGTGTTGATGTTTACTATGAGGGAGTGCATAGACAATTAGATCTGTATGTCATAAACGATGGTTCACATCCTCTAATGGGTCGTGATTGACTAAAAGTACTGGGTGTTGATATTTAATTCAAAAATAACTTGTGTATGATAAACAAATCTGTAAACAGTAGAACTATATTTGAGTCAATGACACCTGAGCTAATTAGTGAATTTCTGGAAGTGTTTATTGAGAAATTAAGTCAGTATAAAGGCGAACCAATAAAGACTAATCTAAAGGACAATGGTAGACCCAGATACTTTAAACCAAGACCGATAAAATTCTCATTGAAAAGTAAAGTTGAAAAAGAACTAGCACGATTAACTGATGAGCAAGTGTTAATCCCAGTAAGTACCTCTGAATGTAGAACGCCCATCATTGTGCCAGCCTTAAAACAGAACTGTTAAATTAGGTTATGTGGAGACTTTAAAGTGACTTTAAATCAGTTCCTAGATGTGGATCTATTACCCATACATAGAATAGAAGATCTATTTGCCAATTTACAGCATGGAGAATGTTTCTCTAAAGTAGATTTGAGCCAAGCATACATGCAGTTAAAGTTAGTACCCATAAAGGTCTTTTCTCATACTGTAGAATTGCCGTATGTAATTTCGTCAGCCCCAGGCATATTTCAAAGAATCATTGAACACTGTTAATCTGTACTGTTAATCTAAATTATGCAGTCCTTGCATAATTTAGAAGGAGTATCTGTGTCCATGGACGATGTCCTTATCACCACACTAGATAACGAAGTTCCTTATCGTAGGTTACAAGAAGTTTGTAAACTCCTGAGTGAAAAAGGATTTTCAGTCAAAACAGCTAAATGTACGTTCTTTGCAGACAAGATCGAGTATCTTGGTTTCTTTATTGATAAAGAGGGACTGCATACCTCTAAATCTAAAATTAAAGCAATCAATGAAGCACCTGTACCTACCTAAATCTGACACACAAGTGAAAGCTTTTATTGGTTTAGTAAATTATTATGGAAAGTTTATCAACGACATGTCAACAATCTTATGTCCGTTGTATAACTTGTTGAAAAAGGACGTGCTACTTAACTTTGATGAAAAGTACCTTAAATCCTTTAACCATGTCAAAGATATTTTAACTAAAGCGCCAGTTTTAGCTCATTATTATCCTAGTTTGCCTGTAAAATAGCAGTAGACGCAAGCTCGACAGCGCTGGGCTACGTACGTAGGATCGTAATTTCGGAAGGCGTCGAGAAGCCTATTGCATATCACTCTCGTACATTATCACCAGCAGAATGTCAATAGTTACCAATAGATAAGGAAGCGTTACCAGTAATATATGGTGTTATGAAATAAAATCAATATCTGTATGGTAGAAAGTACACGTTGTGTACAGACCACAAGCCTTTGTTAAGCATATTTAGTCTGAAAAAGGGCGTACCTGTTTTTGTGGCAAGCAGATTGCATAGGTACGCTGTGTTTTTGTCAGGGTACAATTTTGATGTACAATATGTTAGGTCGAATAAGCACGGTAACGCAGACGACCTATCGTGTTTCCTTTAAGTACTAAACATGTTGTAGATAGCAACAATGAGCCAGATTGGAAAGGTACTTATTTATATTGTATCGCTGAAAGTTCAGTACCTCTAACATTTGACAATGTAAAAACTGAAACCCAGAATGATTCTGTTTTGAAACAAATATATAACTATGTGATGTATTAATGTCAGGAGAGAATAAGGAGTTGTTACCCTATTTCCATAGGAAGAACGAGCTAGAAGTTGAGCATGGCATTGTCATGTGGGGATATAAAGTCGTTGTACCTAGAAAGTTGCGTAGCCACGTATTGAACGAGTTACATGCGAGTCAATTGGGGACTGTAAAGATGAAATCAGTAGCAAGATCCTTTATTTGGTCGCCAAATATAGGTGAGAACATTAAAGGCCTAGCTAACAGTTGCTCATCCTGAATAATGGAGCGATCTAATCCTAGTAAGAGTAATCTACATGTTTGGTATTATCCATCTATGCCTTGGGAAGTATTAAAAATAGATTATCCTGGTCCGCTTAAAGATAAAATGTACTTGATAATAGTCGATGCTTACACTAAGTGGCTGGAAGTATTTGAAGTACGTTCTACTTCCACTAAGCTAGCTATAGAGAAGCTACGAGAAGTCTTTTTCTAGATTTGGACTACCTGTTACTATCCATAGTGATAATAGACCACCATTTACCGCAGTTGAATTTAAGAATTTCATGGAATTTAATGGTATAAGATACATTTTATAGTACTACCAACAAGACACCTGCCAAGTTCATGTTCAATAGACCATTAAGATCCAGGCTAGATATACTTAGACCTAATGTAGCCAGAACAGTGCAACAAAAGCAAGAAAAACAAAATGAACATTTTGGCGGTAGACAAACGAGAGAATTTTATTTCCTAATCAATAAGTATTAGTGAGAGATTATCGTTCCAAAGACAAGTGGATAGACGGACAATTGTATTAAACAGTTAAGTAATGAAATGTATTTCGTTTTGACAGATACTAGTTCAATTTGGAAGAGATATATAGATCAGCTGACGGGACTAAACAATAGCTTTGCTGAGAATGACAGTCAGGTCTCCCCGCAACATCACTGTGTTGTTGCGGAACGTGAGATAGGCGGGCAGCTTCCACCAACCCCTCGCCTAGTCACAAATAGTAGCGCTGACGTCACCGGACCGTCTGATGGTCTCTCCCCCTCCTCTTCACGTCACACCCCCCTTTCCACGTCACACCACTACCCCCCATCCTAGACCACGTCTTTCTCTTCCCTCCAGCTGTTTCGTCTCCTGTAACTAGAACAGCTGATCATACAAATAGATATCCAACCCGAACTAAGAAACTTGTAGAGAAATTAAATTTGTAATCATTGATTCATGTCTTTTAATAATGTTGTATTATTATAATATGTGTTATTTATTTATTATATTTCCATTGCTCCATTTTTATTGTTTAAAGAATATTGTTTATGTTTACATATTATCTCTTATTGATATATGCGTTGTTACATTGCCTATTGTCTACAAAGTGTAAATACATTTTTTATTGTCTTTTGTGTAATTAATGTTGTATTGTCTTCAGAATGTTGTTCTTCTATTGTTATGTCATTGTATTGTTGTTCATTGTTTATTATGCTGATTAGTGAATTTCAAAATTATTCTAAACATTGGAAAGGAGGAAATGTATTATATTAAATATTATAATTTTATATTGCAATACATGATTATGTTTACTGGCTATGTAATGATTCACCAAAGGTCGCTGGATGTATGGGACCGTATGATGGTGTGACGTCATATGGGGTGATTTGAGTTCAATAAACCGCATTGGCTGCTTCCATCACGCCATTGTCCTCATTCCAACACCACGTCCACTATTCTTCCGTGGCCTCGCACACTTACCTTCTTACCCCCTAACCGTGAACAAAGCACAGTCAATGATGTGACCGAAAACAGTCTTTCATTTCATTTATCGATCCCCTTGTCCTGTACATAACACCTACTTTGTCAAAAGACATTTAAATCAGGTTTCATAACAGTCTTTATATGTAAAGTAAATGTTAGAGTATAATGTCACTTTATCTGCACTGTTAGCAGTTACATGCTACTTTGCACGCAATTTATTAGGAGTTGCACGGGTATAACCACATCTGGTTCGAGTGAATTATATTGAGCCAATGTTGAGTATGCCTCATTGCCAAGATTAAGAAAATATATATCACAAAAGCAGGAAACCCTAATTCTGTCAAAAGTGAACCAAGTTGGTTTGAATTTCAGTTTTTAATTTATAGTAAATGTTAGATAATATCATTGTATTTGAGATCCAATACTTAATATTTTATCAAAATGTGCATTTAAAAGTGCATCATCAATTACAATACGCTTTTGTTTTGTTTCAAACTGAAAAACTATCGTTAAGACTTTAGAATATTTAAAACTGGAATTGTTACATTGGTTTAAAACCACAGTCCAGCAAACTTTCATTTAACATAGTTCTTGCCGACTGCTTCAAAGGGCGACATCGGTGTCAAAAGTCTGACCATCTTATGTTTTAGGACATTTTGTAAGGTATATGAGTACTTACGTAGGTCTTGAAATCGTTGAAAAGTCGTGGAAAGAGTGGTTTTTCCTTACACATTCTAATTCACCACAAATTTAAAGTAATTGAAAATAATAAACAATGCTTACACAATACAGTTGGTTACCCCAGGCTGATTCGATTAATATTATACAATTTTAGAGAAAAAGATGGGATTTTTCGCTAATTTAAAGACCGTTAGCGAGTAGCTCGGAGGGATTTTTGAAATAATAATATGATTATATTCATCCCAGAAACCGTAAAAATGTCCACGTACAATTTCAGAACTACCGGTTGATTAGCTTCGTGAAAACAAAAAAAAGGTACTTTCTCACTTATACAATTATTAGGATTATACAGTACTTGATAAGTTGTGTTATGCAGATTGCATATACAAAGTAACTATCTAATGTTTATTTTAAATTAACTAGTGAGAATGAACCGTCTAATTCAAATAATATTGAAACGGAAAATAATATTTATGCGAATTGAGAATAATATTTAAACGGTGATCTGACACCCACCTTGATAAAAAGTTGTGAATGATTTTGCACATTAGGTTATGGAAATTTGTTATCTCCCTTAACAGTTTTACTGTAATTAAAGATAAAGTAAAGGGATGGCACTCTCTTCCCCTCATATTAGAAGCATGAAAGTAGTCTTTTTAAGGTTACGTATGCACATATTTTCTTGATCGGGATAAAAATCAATATTACTTAATAAGGCACCTGACCACAAATAAACGACTTTAAATTTAAGTTGGATTCCAAAACCTACATACGTGTTTATTTTCATTACCAGTGCAATAACATACACTCAACTGTGGTGTCGTAAATAAGTTAGAGCGGATGTGAATAACTTAATCGGTAGTATCTGACTCTTTTGGACCGCAGTAATTTTTAGTCGCATCTCAGTTGTATATTTTCTTTAATGGGACAAATAAGCATACTATGTCTATAGCGCTTGAAAATTCTTAGACAGAAAGTAAATTAAAATACCTGAAAGTATACGCTTATTGATCGAAGTTGGTTTTTTGTTTCTATGTATTCTTCTTGGGCACAAATCAAACTCAAAATTGACACTTGAAATATCTTGTATGGAAAATTAATTTAGATAGAAGACATTTGACACTTTTTTTATAAATTTATTCATACAGGAAAACCTAAAATAAAACCAATAAAAATTTCATTTACGTTTTGAATCACTCAGCCATGGATTCTGAAATAATATGTACCAGATATGTCTACGTATGTTTAACAAACTTGTAGGGTTTCATCATATTAAATCACAAATGTTTTTACTAATAAAAGTATGGCCTTCGATTAAAAAAATTGAGCATTACAGTTTAAAATAAAATAATAAAATACAAAGTAACAAACACTTAACAATATATTTAATAGTGGACGTTACCAATAAATAAACCTATTAAACTTGTATACTCTATAGGATGTTAAATAAAACCGTCGCTATCGCGGTTGGAAGGTGACCAAAAGCGGAGTCTTGCTGTACATTATCGTCCTCAGCTCGTACTTTATGTCTGACATTTTAGTGTGTGACTTCACTCGCAGGCGTCTCACTATAAGGACCAAGGCTGTCTTCAGCATCACCATCGCGTATGCCTTCCCTGAGAACACATTCAGGACATTAACGTCTACGTAGGTATAAAACACTCCAAAGATTCTTTTATGTATTTTATGGGTCAAAAGAATATTCATTATAGTGGATCAATGGTGGAAAATGTTTAGTATTTTCATGAATTTTCCGTGTATTTAGTGTCTTAGATAAGATTAGATTAGTTTAAAAAGGTATAAAGTACTCTAAGTTCCCAACGCACGTGTGTACATGGCACACTCCAAGTTCCACTAGCAGGCCTGCCTACCATGTATCTTCAATGAGGTCCATGACATTCTGCACAATGCTGATGTGGAATTGATCAAACTTGTTTGTGTCTTATATTCAAAATGGGTTCTCCTAACGATAAACCTCTCACGTACAGAATAATGCATTTGTCATCCTCCTCCGGCTGATTTCATACCCTAAACCTAGAATGATCATGGTGTGCAAGTGTGCAATCCTAAGGTATGCAAGTGTATCCTGGTACGATTGTCCACTAATAAGAGAAATATCATGTCACAAGGGTCCATTGTTCAACTTCATCAGCCATTTTAGGTATATTATTTTAATGCCTATAATGTGTTCTTTGCAAATGATTGCCCACATAAACTCTGCACCGATGACAGTACTTATCGTTGTACTATTTCCAAATGGTTTGGTAAGCACTTGCTTGTACCACAAGCCAGTTCAGGCTCAATAAAGTGAATTTTTTAGCCGTGTCTCACCAACTTGTCAGCGGGTTCGTTGCGCCTAAATCCAGCACGTTAAGGAACCAACTGATATGTACTGCATTACAACTAGCTAGAGCGGATAAAGACTGGAAATCTATGTCTGCGTTCAAGTAAATTCTGTTCAGTTAAAGACCGTAAGAGCGGCCTGGCCATCACATAGTAACACAGTCCGCTGTTCAATATTATTCCCAGTCAACCCTACATTAGCGAATGTTAAAATAGCATACGTAGATTTCATATTTTAAAATGACCTCAGAAAGAAGTATTTTATACAGTTATACTTGTTTCTATGTTTACTTTATGAGTGTCTACCGGTTTTCCCAAACTGGCCAACCAATTTTGATAAATGTCTTGAAACGAAAGAAGGCTCCTCCAAAGTAGTTCTTGAAGGTAGTTTTTAAGGTTTTCTAAAGCATATGATTAGGAAATAACTTTTTAAGTTGAGAGGGAAAGGAAATTATGGAGATTACGTTTTTTTTACATATACACAAAATCTTTACATCAGAAATGTCAGAAAACATTTCGTTTCGTGTTTGGCTTCGGAATGACGTCCCTATAGATGACAAATTTCTAATGGAGCAATGGAGCATCGAGACAGAATAAGTTGTTGAGATTTACTTTTCTTTCTTTCTTTCGCTTAGCCCACAAACACTTAGGTAATGTAAATTAAAGAACTCTTAGATAAAGTCTGTAAAAAAAGACAAGTAGAAAATAGATGGATTTACTTCAGGTATAACAAGAAATATTTCACTGCTCTGGTGATTTTGAGGGTCAGCTATAATATATTAAATTATAATTACAAGTTTTAATATTTTTACGTGATGATTCTTTAATTCATATTTCTGTTCCAAATAATGCGTCCTTATCCATATTTAATGCGAGCATATTAGTAATTTGAATAATAACTTTGTATCGTGGACTACCATTGTGTACAGTAACTGTAATGTCCCAGTAATAATGAGCACGTTCTCCTGCCAAAAACATATGTACACAAACACAAAAAATAATATTGAATGTAATTTTGTACACATACTGTTAAGTGGTTAATGTAAATTACCTGTCGATATTAACTATCGAACTAGTTATTGCCACATTGTAAAGTACTAAAGCCCATTAATGTAACTTGTTTTGTTTCAAACTGAAAAAAATATCGTTTAGACTTTAGAGTATTTAAAACTGGAATTTTTACATTGGTTTGAAACCACAGTCCAGCAAACTTTCATTTAACATAGTTCTTGCCGACTGCTTCAAAGGGCGACATCGGTGTAAAAGTCTGACCATCTTATGTTTTAGGACATTTTGTAAGGTACATGAGTACTTACCTAGTTCTTGAAATCGTTGAAAAGTCGTAAAAACAGTGGTTCTTCCTTACACATTCTCACTCACTACAAATTTAAAGTAATTGAAAATAATAAACAATGCTTACACAATGCAGTTGGTTACATTTGACAGGATGATTCGTTTAATATTATACAATTTTATAGACAAAGATGGGCTTTTTCGCTAATTTAAAGACCAATTGGGAGTAGCTCGGAGGGATTGACGAAATGATAATATCCCAAGAAACTCCCAAGAACAGCAATAATATTCATGTAAAATTTCAGAACAACTGGTAGATTAGTTTCGTGAAAAAAAAACAAACAAACCAGGTACTTTCTCACTTATACAATTATTAGGATTATACAGTACTTGATAAGTTGTGTTATGCAGATTGCATAATCAAGGTTACTATCTAATGTTTATTTTAAATTCAGTAGTGAGAATAAACCGTCTAATGCAAATAATATTTATGCGAATTGAGAATAATATTTATACGGTGGAGCAATGGAGCATCCAGACAGAATAAGTTGTTGAGATTTACTTTTCTTTCTTTCTTTCGCTTAGCCCACAAACACTTAGGTAATGTAAATTAAAGAACTCTTAGATAAAGCCTGTAAAACAAAAGAAGTAGCAAATAGATAGATTTACTTCAGGTATAACAAGAAATATTTCAATGTTCTGGTGATTTTGAGGGTCAGCTGTAATTTTCTAGATTATAATTACAAGTTTTAATATTTTTAGGTGATGCTTCTTGATTCATATTTCGTTCATATTTTCAAGCATATTAGTAATCTGAATAATAACTTTGTATCATTGACTACCATTGTTTACAGTAGTTTTAATGTCTCACTAAGAATTAGCACGTTCTCCTACCAAAAACATATATATGTAAAAACATAAAACATAATATAGAATGTGATTTTGTACAAGTGTATTTTGTGGATAATGCAAATTACCTGTTTATTTATAGTTTGCATGCTTTAATACAGGTTAAGACCCAATGAAATTAAAGCAGTTATCCATTGTACACAATGTAGTTCATTCGTGGGTTTGCAATGTCCATTTTCAGTACTTAAAATATTCACTGGATATCAAGTAGTATATAACAAATAAGTATAAATGACAGCAACAGCACAATAATCATTAGAGAAACATAACAAAACTTTGTACTAAAATGCAACGAATAAGTAATTTTATAAACACATGCAACGACAAACATAATATATAATATATAGACTTGAAAAAGACTTATATATAGAAATATATAAATATAATTAATAACAGAAACAGCACAATAATAATTTTAAGAATATAACAAAAATATATATTTAAAAAGATGCAACAACTAAGTAATTCTATAACACATGCAACAATACAAATAATTTAAGTAACAACATACAACAAAAATATGAATAGATGGAACGGTTATTGTAAGATAAATTGCAGTTGAATACTTGTGTGAAAATATTAGGCATACATTTTATTAATAATTTAAAAGTCAATATCAATAAGGTTTATCTTTTAGTATCATTAGGTAATTCTTCTTAAAACCATATTTTGATTCTGCAAATATATCAAGATTATTTCCTTCCGAAAGTATTAAATTGTGAGATCTCATCATCCGTAGCAGATGCGAGTACGCGTGCGATACTGTCCCTACATGTGGCAGATCAAACATAATTTTACTCCTACTATTGAAGCGCGGAACCCTAACCCTAAGAGCTTCCATACTGACCACGTCGTCCACCCGCCCTTGCACTAAGCCATGCAGAAACGCTTACTCCATCACTGCTCTCCTCAGACCTAGACTCTCAAATTCAAACAGACTAAATAACTCTTCATAATTAATTAAATAAGTATAAATATTAAAACATTTAAAGTAAATATATCTTAAAAATCTCTTTTGTACTTTTTCAATGGCATCTTTGTAGGCGGCATATATAGGGTTCCAAACTATACACGCAGTCTCTAATCAAAATTTACTCTTTGTCTGATTATAAACCCTAGAATCCGACTGGCGGAAGAATACAATTAGTAATATGGTCATTAAAAGGCAAAATGTAATCAAAAATGATTCCCAAATCTTTCACTGAATCAACTCTAGATAAAAGTGTTCCATTTAAATAATAATTGTTGTTAATAATAGTATTTGATCTGCTGAATGACATTACATGACATTTAGAAATATTAAATTGCATATTATTCTCCACCCCCCATAAAAATACACTGTCTAAGTCCTTCTGCAAATCATCGGGGTGAGATTGATCGGATATATACTTGAACAGTTTTAAATCGTCAGCAAAAAGTATAGGTTTGGCTGATATCACACGGTCACTTAAACATTTATCATAATCGTAAAGAAACAAGGTCCCAAGTTTAAGCCTTGAGGTACTCCAGATTGAACCGTAAAAGTAGCAGATAAACTATTTTTATAGGAAACATACTGTTTTCTGTGTATTAAATAAGATGCGAAAAACTTTACCAAAGTGTCTGATACCCCATAATAATGCATTTTCTTCAATAAAATAAAATGATCAACTTTATCAAAGGCCTTGGCCAGGTCAAGGAAGACAGCATCAGTCTGAGTGGCGGAGTCCAGGCCCGAGGAGATATATTGTGTGAAAGATAACAAGTTGGTATTTATAGAACAACCCAGAATAAACCCATGCTGATAGGTGCGATTTGATTTTTAAAATGTTCAAATAAGGAATTATGTATAATTATTTCAAAGATTTTTGCTGGGACAGAAAGCCCAGCAACAGGTCTGTGGTTTAAAATTTGTGATTCTTTTCCACTCTTAAAGATTGGTGTGATTTTAGTTAGTTTCCATTTGTCTGGAAATGTTCCAGTTTTTAAAGTTAAATTAAAAAGTAAAGTAAGCGGTCTTTTTTGACTTGAGATTTTTAATAATATGACGGACATCATGCTCTCCTATCTGATCTAATTTTAAGCAAGCAACGCCCTCCAAGGAAGGTTCGGCCAGAACCATCTCAGATGTAGGTTCTACATTGTATTTTGTGTAAACAGAGCTAAAATATTGTTCAAATGCGTTGGCTATGTCTCTTCCATTGCTTAACTGAGAACCTTTATATTCCATATCAAGAAGATTAAATTTTGATAACTATTTATTTTTTTTTTAATTTCCAAAAAGTTTTGCTGTCAGATGTAATCATATTTTCTAAACCGAGTATGTAATTATTGTACGCAAGTTTTATATTCCTCTTTACTAAAGCTCTCAGGTTTTTAAATCTATCTAAATCTGCTTGTCTATTAGAATGTTTGAATTTGTTCCTAAATATGTCCTTTTGTTTTATGTTGTGAATAATTGAACTTGTAAACCAAAACGGAAATTTTAGATGCCTAATTTTCTTTCTGGGTGCATTTTGCGACCAAAACTTTGAATAAGTTCTCATAAAAAAGCTCTACCGCTTGATTTATATCTCGAATTTTACGTAAATTATTCCAGCTAATTTTTGCTAGGCTACGATACAGCTCTAGGAAGTTGGCTCTTTCAAAACAGTAACTTGGAACCTCAATCGACCTGGACCGACATTTAGTGAAATGTAATATTCCGCAACACATAAGGGACCTGCAGGTCCCGCTGTCCGCATACAAAAATCTTGTCTCTGTCTGACTGTAGGAGGTCGGCGCTGAACACGCTGAGTCACTGCTCTTTTCAATATACTACACTAAAATATATGATCACGTTTATTTACTGGACTAACTTACTATATTATACGTAACAAACTTTTTTCCACTATTGTTGCGATGGCCGTCTTGCGCCGTTTCGCCTCTCGGATGGTTTTTAACACCTCTAATAACCCAAATTTAACCTAAGTATCGTTAGTAATTAATTTTGTTCAATTTAATGATTTACACTATAGCAAATAACACACCTTATTTTTAAATGATCTTTTATATCATATAGTTACACTATTGGGTATTGTGACATAATTAATGTTGTCTGTGGCCTACAAATTACACAGATTATTTTCGATTTGATATTTAATAATTGTTTTATAATTAGATATAAAATAGTTTATTATTATTAATGATAACTATTACGATACCGCTGTGCACAGCAACTAGAAACTAACTCGTCACCACGCACAAGTCTCTATGGCCCATGTGGGACTAATTTCATTCATATTATGTGTACTATGCTTGTTTGCTAATTTTGAAATAAATTTGATTTTGATTTTAACATTGTCTGTGTTGTCATTGTTATCAGACTGACTTCGCGTCCCGACCTTCGAACCAGCTGGCATCGTAACTCACTCACTGACTGAACAGGCTCCGTCAACGTAAAAATAAAGTTTTCCGGGAAACCACTCCACATAATGTTTTGATATTTGCAAAACGTAAACTGCTTCTATAAATATAGCTCACTGCCAACTTTTGTTCAAAACAAACGTATAATTACCAACTAACAAAGGTTAAATGTACAAAGCCGAAATCAACGTGTGTCACTCAATGCTCATCCCCACTGTTGGTATTAACTATCGGACTAGTTATTGCCACATTGTAAAGCAATAAACCCCATCAATGCATCTTGCTCTTCGTTATGGAACATTATGCATTATACATAGAAGGACTGTAGTAAGGATAAAATGGTTCTATGATGCATGACTTTGAAAATAATTGTACAATACAATTTTACAGGCTTAGGCGAAGCCTTCAAAATTTATGTGGTATTGAGTCTCAAAACAAAACATTTCTTTTTTCCTCGATTATATTAAACATTTTTGAAGCCAATTACCTTTTATTTAAAAAATTGCATTTTTATAAAATTTTGTTCAATAATGTCCTATTATTATAATAATTGTTTATATTGTTTACGATATAAATATTCCTGAAAATAGGCAATATAAAATTGTTATTTGTAACTGTTTAATTTTTTTAACTTAGAAATTACACGTAACTATTACTAGAATTAGGAGATCTAGCATATTTTACTAACCACACAAGAATGTCTTTAAGCTTATGTGTATTAAAACTTTCTAATGTTGTTATACGATGTTGCTCACCTATACAGTTGCGGGGGCCAGCGCTGAATGGAATAAACGAGTAGATATGTCGCAGTTTTTTCTGTTCTGGAGAGAACCGTTCAGGCAGGAACTGTTCGGGATTTGGGAACCGTTTTTTGTTCCAACCCAAAGAGTGAAGCATTATCAACACCCGACTACCAGCTGGCAGTGTGCAACTGTCTACAATAAAACAGTGTTTATTGCATAACTAAGGATGTCAATGATTATATTATATGCAGTATGTTAGTTTTATGAGAATGTGTTACATATTCATGTATTGGTGGCCTGTGGAGGTGTGATAGTACTTCGAAAAGCACATTACTTTTATATATCTTAGTAAATCTAAAGCCATAGAAAATTATGTATGGATAGTAAATAAAAACCACTCAAAATTAACTTTTCAATCTAGTAATCGATTATAATTTGTAATATAGTGTTCATAGATTAATATTTAAATCAAACTAAATCAATGCAGCAGGAGGCAAGAGTTCCTCTCCTGGACCTTATCAGTGCGAAACGTAGAACTTAGGCCGGCTTGTTAGTGGACAATTTCAAAAGGAAAAAAACAAAAATTACTTGAAAAGGCGAAATTTACAATAAGTACTTCCACTAACGTGCAAGAATTTAGCAGTTCCTTGCCACTCTGAAGAGGATGTGCAGAGCGCTTTAAACATTACAGTCAGTGCCTTCTGCAACCACAACGAAACAACACTTACATATACTATATAAATACACATATACATGAGCCGTGGAGATAACTAGGCTCAAAACTTTGAACTGGCTCATACTCCACGTTGTTTGTCTAACCTCTAAAGAATCACAGAGAACTGTCTTAGTCTTTAAAATACTAAAATTCACTTTTTAGAAAAAAAAAGTTGATAATTGTACAACTTTATTTACTAAATGAGATTAATACACCCTTGAATACAGATTTATAATATTAAAACACTTAATGATTTAATGAGACCGAACTATAACCACATTTCTCCGATATACTCGGTTTCCCAGGCCACCAACCAATAAGAAAGTACTTACTTATTTTGACGAACAGATTCTACGACTTACCTATTTTAGTATCATTTATGGCTCTTCTCATGATTAAAACTAGGTTACCGTGTAGCCTAATGCTTTCTAGAATGACCTGGTCCAGGTACTTCATGGCGTTAACGTCGGCAGCGGTAACGTCACGGTCCAGGTCTCCCATTACTTCCTGGATCTCCATGAACATCCTTTCCTAAACATGAAAGCCAGAATGTAATTTGATATATTTAGGCCGCTTTATCATGGTGCACTTCCCTTATTACTTTTCGGAACTTCATTAATTCTTCGTTCTAAACATGAAGACTACAGTGCAATCTAATATAGTAACCTTGTGATTAATTTATTTTATATATACATTTTATATAAGCGCCATTTATGTCAATTTTTTCCTATAAATTGAGATATTTCGTGTCGATCGGTTGGTGACAATGTTAATTTGGCAGATCGTGATAAATATTTGTACAAAGTCAGTAGACTTACATGACGTTGCATACGCTTAGCTGTTATTTTCATCCGTATTATAATTTTTGGTTAAAAATATGTCGATAAAATACTCATTAAAATTCAACAACTTCAATAAATCATAATTTTTATTACTTTATTACAATTTTTATTTAATGCACTACCGTATTATCCATGCCTTTTTTCTACATGTAATTTACACTACTGTTATGGAGGAAATATTTCAAAATACAATTGACTAATTACTTGTATAAAGATTTAGAAAATATAAATTGAAATAATATACTAGTTTTTTTGTAATTAAATGCTATATTCTCATTAAAATTATACAGTTTTATAATGTGTGTGACTACTAAAAAATGGTTATTTGGCCAGAAAATTTAGAAAATATAAATTGAAATAAAATACCATTTTATTTTTAATTAAATACTATATTCTCATTAAAATTATAAAGTTATATAATGTGTGTGACTTAAAAAAAATTGTTATTTGGCCAGACGGCTTTAACAACAAATTATTTCTCTATATAATATATTCGTAGAAAGTTTATCAATGAAACAAAATATCTCAAATAAAACTTATAAAAAAAAACTAAATAAAGTACTATACGATCAGTCAAACTAAATCAAGAAAACTCAATTTCAGTAACGTACCTTATTCTAACAAAAATAAAATAAAGTTACATTACATTAAACTAATTATTTACCTTGAGTAAAAACATGCAATAAATTTGTAAAATAAATTAAAAGTAATTGAAAAATTATCTCCAAATTGAATGCAATTCTTTTGGCTTTAGAATGTCATGCTTCAACGAGAAATTCTTCATTTAACTATTCTAATTGAATATTTTTTTATTATTTGAGAAATTGGAAAGGATACATTTTTAATGAATACATGTTGAAGTTGAAATCAGTTATAATAAAATCAGCTTTTCAATAACTGAGTGACAAATTTTAGTATTCTCGTGAACATTGGAATCACCGCGTATGGTCACAACTACCCTGACATATGTTTATGTATATCCATGCGTGCGTGCGTATGTATGTGTGTGAAGCTGATAATAACGTATGATAATATTCGAATACCTTGCATTACCTGTACATCTGGATGGTGTCCTATTGTAAAAAGCAGAAAAGACAGAGCAGAAACAATAGTGTCAGTAGCCTAAAACAGAATAAATATTTTTAAATTATTTTAAAAATGACAAAATGTACTCTATGTGCTCATTCTTAGTCAAGAAGAGTTTTGTAGATTCCATAATGTAATACATTCACAAGATTAATTTTGCATGGTAATAGTTAGCAGTAGTATATATGTAAGCCGGTTCTAGCGCACTTTTGGAACCGACCGAAAATCAATGGAAAATACTGTTTAAAGGATAATAAACGAATCTGTAAATCACGAATGAAAAATAACCGAATCTATAGCTGTTTGCTTCTACTTTCTTAAGCAGTTTTAATGTTAAATCTCCTTAGAATTAATGTAAAATCTTCGAAATCTTAATCTTTATTCTACAAAGTTAATTGTAACACATTCTTTGTCTTTTTCCCAGTAACAATCAAGTGTACTTTATCATTTTTATTCAATTCTTTAATATTATTTTCATTCAAAACATTAAAAAATCTATTTAGTAAATTTATTTTGAAATCTTCCAATTCTGCTATGATTGTAAACCCAAATTTATCTTTCATTTTCTCCAATGTCACAATTTTGTATTTCTTATTTTCTTCTAAATCAATTAATTTCTTATATTCTTTGAACTTTAAATCACCAACCTCATTTAATTTCTTTAGTAGCTCCATTTATAAAGGAAAACATTTTATTAGTGATTTTCTAAATTCCAGTTTTATAGTTAATTTTCGAGAAATATCGTTCAAAATAGCAACTTTTTAAGGTACATACAAACTGGTACTAGAGTTTTTTTTAAATCTTGAAAAACCTACCGAATTATCTCTAATTATTGCGAAGTTTTAGCTTAAAAGTTGATAATTTGAACGATATTTCTCGAAAAATCGATATAAAATTTGGAATTTAGAAAATATCTAATTACAATTTTTTTCTATGTAAATAACCAACGAAAAATAACATGTCCGTTTTGTAAGAAAGAAATCCTAAAACATAACTACGATCGCCATTATAATTCTAAAATTCATCTAAAAAACAAAGGCGTTTACAAGAAAGAATTGAACTATTTGAGGACTTTGGGCTAGAGAAAATCAAATTGATGATCACCAAAACATGTATAATATAGACAAATTTAGAGAATTAAAGAGAAATTTTAAGAAGGAAAAGAAAAATTTCGAGCTATTTAATGATGAAAAAATTAATTCAATTGCTGAAAAATTTTCCATTGAAACAAACGATAAAACTAAGTCTGAAATGATCGATGAAATAGACAAAACTCTTAAAGTAAAATCCGAAAATATCATTGATGTCAAAGTTTTATCCTCTATACACGGTCTTTTCAAGCAATACATTTTAACAAATTTAAACGATAATTCCATGTCAATTTACAAATATCTATCAATTATGCGCCCAGAAATGAAAATTTTAATCGAAAAATTTCAAGAAAATGTTAAAAATATGAAGGGTTATCGCTCTTTGGAATGTGAATATGAACGAACTTTAGTGAACTGTGAAACACAAACATGTCCAATGTATTTTACTATAAAAGCAGACGAAATCTTCGATGTAAACAATTTAATGAATTAACACATCGTGAACAAACAAATCATCCAAATAAGGCTTCTTGGATGGACATTTAAATGCTGCAAACAACTAGTTTTGAGCATCAATAAACACGAAATGAAGAACGCAGGATCATATATCGATTTACCAAAGAAAATCAAAGATAAAAAAGCTTGTATAAATATCAAAAATAAAGATGACTATTGCTTTATTTATTCTATCCGATGCGCTATTGAAAAACCAGAAAGAGACTGCGAAAGATCAAAACAATATGAAAAATTTGTAAATGACGAGATATTTTCGGGCTTTGAGTATCCAATGTCTTTAAAAGATATACAGTTATTTGAAAAACGAAGTTAAAGTTCCAAGTATAAATATTCTAAAATGTCTATCAATGTCTACAGTTTTGATGAAAACATTAAGGTTGTTCCGTTACAATTTTCTGAAAAATATGATGCTGAGTTAAACATTGACTTATTGTATTTTAAACAAGATGATTTAACTTATTGTTTTGAACAGATTTAAGTAGATTAGCGAGTTCTCAATTATCAAAAAATGCCCACAAGATGTTCTTGTGTAGAAGATGTTTGAGCCAGTTCTATAAATCTGGAGATTTAACAGATCATTTAGAAATTTACAAGCAACATGAAGTTTGTAAGCCAATTATCCCATTTCCAGGACTAACAACTTAATTTACTAATTATCAAAAGACGTTTAGCCATCCATACGTTATTTATATGGATTTTGAAAGCATATTAGAGAAAATTTCGACATGTAAGAACAATCCACAAAGATCGATTATAACCAAGATTCAGAAACACATTCCTTATGGTTTTACTCTATATTTGGTGTCAAATGTGACCAATCGCATGTACAAACCGATATGTTATCGAGGCAAAAATGAAGAAGATTTGCCAATTGTTCCAAAACAATTGTTTGCAGAGCTCAATAAATTATCGAAGTATATAGCTAAAAAATAAAATTCAAAGAATATGAAGCCTATGAAATTAACTGAAGAAGAAGAAATTTCATATAAAAATTCAAACGTTTGTCATATCTGTGAATCATCAACTGGTTTTACTCCTGATATTTATAAAGATACGAGTTTTAATAAGGTAAGAGGTCATTGTCATTTAACTGGCAAATTTCGAGGCGCAGCTCATTTATGTTGTAGTCTGAATCTCAAACTTCCACAAAATATTCCAGTTTTCTGTCACAATATGTTAAATTACGATACTCATTTGTACATAAAAGAATTGGCTAAACAATATGGAAATGTTGATTTGGTCGCAAACACAGATGAAAAATATATAAATTATTCACTAAATTCTGAATATGGCTATGAGTTTAACAATGATAAGCCTAGAAAGTTTGTTAAGTTTTCTTTCGTAGACACATTTAGATTCATGGCATCGTCTATTGAAAAATTAGCTAAAAACCTCAAGAAAGGTGACCAAGCATACAAATCATTTCATACAAGATGGAAGAATATTGAATGATATTATAGAAAGATTTCCAAATGACGAAGACGAGATTTTTAAAATATTGTCTGGAAAAGGCATATTTCCTTACGAATTTATCGATAGTATTGAAAAACTTGACTACACAGAAGAGCTGAAAATTTAAGATTTCTATTCACTTTTGACAGATTAGAGCATACCTGTGAAGGATTTTCAACACTACTTAATGGTCTGGAACAAATTAAAACAAAAAATCTAGGAAATTATTCTGACTTGTACAATATCCAAGATGTACTATTGCTCGCTGATATATTTAAAAATTTCAGAAATATTTGCTTAAATTGCTATAAACTTGATCCGGCACATTATTTGACTGCTCCAAGTCTCGCATGGGACGCTATACTAAAATTAACGAAAATCGAGCTTCAACTAATACACGATTATAATATGTATTTGATGATTGAAAAAGGCATTCGTGGAGGCATTTCTGAATGTATTAAACGATATGTGAAAGCAAATAACAAATATTTGAAAGATTTCGACAAGACAAAACCTGAACATTATCTGTTGTACGTCGATGCAAACAACCCTTATGGTTGGGCTTTGTCACAAAATTTACCATATGGCGATGTTAAGTGGATGAATCTTAAAACTTACACAACTGCAGAATGGCAAGAAACAATTTTAGAACTTACTGGAGAAGAAGATTATGGCTATATTCTCGAAGTTGATCTAGGATATCCAACGAATTTACATGAAAATCACAAGGATTTACCTCTTGCTCCTGAACATTTTAACAAGAAACTTTGCACAACTTGATACGTTGTTCATTCAAGAAATTTGAAATTCTATCTGGAACAAGGAATGGTGTTAAAATATGTGAATAGAGTTATTGCATTTGACCAGAAGCCTTTTATGAAAGAATACATTGATTTTAACCCAAACATGAGAACCAAAGCTATAAGTTACTTTGAGAAGGAAGTTAATGAACAACTCAGTTTTTGTAAAAAGTATGGAAAATGTGCGAAATAGATGCGATATCAAACTAGGAAATGAAGAATTTTTTATGAAACAAGCTAAGAAAACAAATTTCAAATGTTTTAATATTTTTGGTGAAAACTGTATTGCGAGTCATATGTACAAACAGAAAGTTAAATTTAACAAACCGATTTACATAGGTTTTTCAGTTCTTGACCTTTCAAAATTGTTAATGTACGATTTTATTACGAAAAACTTAAGAAATATGATTCAGATTTGAATCTGTGTTACATGGATACAGACAGCTATTTCCTAGAAATGAAACGTGATCCTCATAAGATTATTAAAAAAAATATTGATGACTTTGATACGAGCTATTATCCAAAAGATCACGAATGTTTCACTACTAAAAATAAGAAGGTAATAGGGAAATTCAAAGATGAGTTACATAGCGAAGTTTTAAAAGAATTTTGTGGATTGAGATCGAAAATGTACTCGTACAAATATCTAGACAAAAATCCATTAAGATGCAAAGGAATCAAAAGAAGCGTTGTAAATAAAACAATAAATATCGAAAACTTTAAGAAATGTTTGTTCGAAGATAAAGAAGAATTTAGGGAGATGACAGTTATCAAAAGCTATAAACATGAGTTGTACACCGTTACCATAAACAAGTTGGTACTGAACGCTAAAGACGATAAGATAATTGTCCTAGAAAATAAGATCGATACAATACCGTATAGCTATATAAATGAAACGAAATGTGATATATTACACGAATTAAATAAACTTGGAAATTTTGATATATAAATGGAAGATGATTTGATTCACTGTCACAAATGTAAGAAAAAAACAAAAAATAAAGATTCTAAGATTGTTGAAACTCAAAACGGAATGTATAGAATTGCAGCAAAATGTTCAAAATGAAGGTGATTTACTCTTAATCACAAATAAGAGTAAATTTATAAAGAATCCTTAAGAAAAACAAGTAAAGAAAGAATTGAAGAACAAGGATGAAATAGAGATTGAAGCTAGAGAAATTCATGCATCTGTAAGAAAGTAATTTAAAAAGAGAAAAATTATAACATTAGGAATTGATGATTTATGCGCAGCAGATTTAGTTATAATGTCTAATTATTCGGATCAAAATGATGGATTTAAGTATAATGTTAAATGTTATTGATACTTTCTCAAAATATGCTTGGTCAAGAGCGATTAAAAGAAAAAACGACAAGGCTGTTTCAAAAGCTTTCAAAGATATAGTAAAATATTCCATAAAGATCAATCATAAACCTCCAAATCTTCTTCATACAGATAAGGGTTTAGAGTTTAAAAATAAAGAATTTAACGATGTTTTGAAGAAATATAACATTCAGATTTATCATACTGAAAACGAAGAGAAATCAAGTATTATAGAGATATATAACAGAACTCAAAATGATAGAATGAAAGTCATTTTTGAGGTTAATAAAAACTTTAAATGGATTGATATTCTTAAAAAAATAGTCTCAAATTATAATAATACTGTTCATGGCACGATTAAAATGAAACCGAAAGATGTAGATAAGGATGCTGAAAAGGAATTATAAGAGACAGTTTTCAAGTATATTCCACCAGAAATTCACACGAAAACTAAATTTAAAGTCAATGATCATGTAAGAGTTGTTAGTAAAAAACAAACATTCGAACAAATATAAGAGCAATTGGTCAAGAGAATTATTCGTAATTTATCAAATTAATAACACAGATCCTGTAACTTATAGTATAAAATATTTAAATAATGAAGAAATAACCGGAAATTTCTATGAATATGAATTGAGAAAGTGAAAGCTATAAAACATTTTTTCTATATAAATGGAGGCTCAAAAGAAGTGTACAAAGTGTCAAGAATTCAATGATTTTGAAGAATTTTATAAGAATAAGCAAAGAAAAGATGGATTTGACTATAAGTGTAAAGGTTTTCATTATAAATAAGAACTATACGATAAAATTGAAAAATTAACTTTAGAAGAGAAAGAATGTTACATTTGTAAGGAAATTAGGGGATATTTTCAAATTTATTATTGGAATTATAGTGAAGACAAATAACTGGCATTTTGTAAACATTGTGCTGTAAAAGTTAACCGAGAAAGTAATAAGAAACCGACTCTTTGCGAGTGTGGACGAATTATTCAATGGTTACATTATCTTCAAAAACATTTACAAAAAAATATCATAAATCGAGAGTTTAATTTCAAGATTAAAGATATATACCAGTCCTGGTTCATTAACAAAAATGGTGTTTTTAGAAAGTTTGAAGGTAGTAACGATTCGTTACCCCCTTTGTTTGTAAATGTTTTTCTGTAGTTTTCTTCAACATGATCAATAATAGCTTTCTTCGTATTTTTAAATTCCAACATTTCTGCTACATCTTTTGTGATCTCAATATTAAAGAATAAAGTCCAGATTCGTTAACAACAACAGTGTCAGGATGAAGAATTTGTAAGAGGCTATGGCATAGCCCCTTTGTTTTTTAATTCAAAATATGATATTTTATCGACAATATTTATGATCTCAGAATTAAAGAATATAATCCAGATTCATCAATCAGTGTCAGGATGTAATTTTTGTAAGGGAAACGAATCGACGCTGTTCGAATTTTGGAATATTTTCATGGAGCGTCGAATTAACGCTCCCCTGATTTGTGTCTTTAAACATTAATTTCTTATCATTCTAGTCTAATTTTATTCCTTTTTCAATCTCAAATATACGGTTGTTTTACTCTCATTATTCAATAAATTTCCTTCAAAGTCTTGAAAAGTCAGAACGATTTTTTGAATTTTTTAAATATTTTTTTCTAATTAGAATATTATCGATTTCATTCGGTTTTTCACTGATTTTTTATCCATAAGCAAGATTTGGGTCAAATATATACAATATTTCCGATTCTTTGTGTAGATATTCGGAATGATTTTCGAAACTAGGTTCGACGAGATTACAATGTACTTCAATTACATCGAACGGTCTAAATTTTGGCGTTTTATTTCCTAAATATACCTGATTTGGCTCAATAGTTTCTTCAACAAACCCTAATAAATCTACTATAATTGCTGAAAACATTATTCTTACTGGTCATTTTGGTAGCTATAAGATAAAAGGCCGGGGCGGCAAATCACGAATTTGACGTTATCAACGTATTCTGCTCACCCTCCTGAACAAAAAAAAATATATATATATAGTACTAGGGGGTGCAAATGACAAATAACATGATTTTAGGGGGTATATTAATAAGTGGTTAAGTTTCTAATGTTTTAATGTTCAGTTTGTGTGCTGTGTCTGGATAATCTGTTTACTTGAATATTATCTGCGGCCGGGACTGATAGCAGCCTAATAACGTATCTGTTATCTGAGTTCTCCGGGGCAGTCAGTGCTTCACAAGATATCGTGTTCAGTAGATTGGATTGAGTGAGTGCGTTACAATCATGAATCAACCATCCACTAGTTCGACCAACCCTAGTGAATTGTGTGTGTCGGAGTGTTTAGTAGGGCACGTCAGGAGTTTACGTTTTAACCGAAACGAAATTATTTCTTTTTTAATTGAACATGGGATTTTTAATAATGAGTGTATTTGTTCGTCATGCGGTCGCGTGTTCTTTTTAAACCGGGAGACTTTGTTCTTTAGAATTAGAAAATTAGAAAAATTAGTAAAAAAAGAAGTTTTAAATGTTGCAATTTTTAAAAATCCAATTTTTTGTTGCTGCTGCTCAGCTATATCCGCCAACACAGTAATGGTAAGTGTTCTCTGTTAATATCCATCTATATATTTTATATTTGAGTTTTTCATGATTTATTAAGTTTTTTATCTTTACATAATTGCCTTTCCATTACGTTTCAATTTATATTTCTGATCAGCCCCTCTAGAATTTTATATTTTACTGATAGGTACTATCTCGAGGGATGTTTTTCTTTAATTGACATCAGCGCGGGGCTGCCGAAGCCCGCGCTGATGGTCGGAGGCACTCGTCTCATTTCGATAACAAGTAATTAATTTGTTGCTCGAAATTAAGAAAAAGATTGTTCATTTTGATCAAAATTCTGCTCATTTCAGTATTGTTTTTCATTTACGTTTGCAAAGATGGCGATCCATCCGATGACGTCATCATGAGGTTGAATCAGGGTCACAAAAGGTCACGTGACGCTCGACGTCGATGTACAACATGGAAATATTACTCTGCGCGTGAAAAGTTGTTCCATTTTTTATGTTCTAGAACTTCGTTATTTCTCATTTCCACCCCATCAAACCTGGCATTTTTTTTTTGTTCTATAGGAAGATTCCAATAAGTTAATAACGCAAAACTCGTATTTTGCCGCTCCGTCCGTTTATATGATAATTACCGTGATTTTATTTGAATTTTGTTAAAGAGATAATTTTTTTGCATTTAAAACATACTTGTTTTCGTCAAAGTTTAAGATTTATCTGATTGTTTGAATGTTTTCAGATAATTTTTAAAGGAATTTTTTATTTGATCGAAGGTATAATATCCTTGATTTAAACCATAAAATATTGTTATGTTCTTTTCACTAAATCCTACACAATAAGGATAACTTTCACTAATATTTATTACAAAATAATCAGAATAAAAACCACTTAACCTAATAAAATACTTTGATTCTTCCTCTAAATGAATAGGATGTTCTAAGTTTAAAACTAATTTAGAGCTTTCTGAAGTCAATTTGAATAATTTCATTTTCGCTATTTAAATGGAGAAATGTTTAAAACAAAAAGATCAAATAAAACTACAAACGTTTGAAGAAAACAAGAAAGATCAACCTATTAGATTGTTAATTGTTGGTTCAAGTGGATGTGGAAAGACCACTTTATTATTGAATTTTATCTACAATAGTTTGATTCCTTATTTAAATTTGTATGTTTTTAGTAAATCTTTGGAACAAGACGCATAAAAGCAATTACAGGAAAGATTTGAAAATATTGAGAATAACTTAAACAAAAAAATATCACATTTTTATAATGCTTCTGAGGATGTAGTTCCGTTGAGCAAATGTAAACCCAATTCTTTAATAGTTTTTGATAATTGTATTTTGGAAAATCAGGATGTTATTAAAGAATATTTCGTAATGTCTCGTCACGAAAACATATCTTGTATCTATCTTTCTCAATGCCTTTCAAAGGTTGATAAACAGGTTATTAGAAATAATTTGAATATGCTGTGTGTTTTTAAGCAAGATGATCACTATTCGAGAAAGATTTACAACAATTATGTGTTTTTTATGAGTTTTAACCACTTTAATGAGTTATGTGATAAAATTTGGAAAGAAGACTACGGATTGTTAACAATTAATCTAACTTTGAAGCCTAAAAATGGTAAATATTTGAATAAATTTTCTAATATAAATTATGGTCTGTGGTCTGACAAATGTAATCGATAAATTATTTGTTATAATTATTTTTACATTATGTTTACTTTTTATTTACATTATGAAGATAAATGAAAAACGGTAAATCTGTTCACGTTTCACGTTCACGTTTTAAGTTCACGTTTTCACGTTCCACGTTCACGTTTTTACGTTCCACGTTCACGTTTTTACGTTCCACGTTCACGGTTTTACGTTCCACGTTCACGTTTCAAATTTTTTATAAATAAATGGCGAACGTAACTTTTGAAGAAGCAAAAAAACTTGATAAAATCTAAAAGAAATTAATCAAAGAATTTAAAGAACAGATCAGACTGGATGAAAAAGAACAAGCTTTTCTTCAAAAAATTAATCAACCTGTAACTTCTACAATTAAAAGTGTTGAAGGTAAAATTGAAAATGTTTTAAATAAAAATAAAAATATGATGGATTTAGTTCCAGTTGTACGACAATTTGCTGATATTTCCAGAATCTGAAGAGTTCGAATTGCCAAAACTACCATCTTCTACACCATTTAGACCCCGAATCATTGAAGATTCTACAATAGTTGAACCAATAAGTCCTGGGACAACGGATATAATAATTGGTGAAATTGGTAAAAAAATTTCCTCCTAGAGCAAAAGATGATAAATTTGGTTTGTATTGGGACAGAAAAAAGAAAGGTTTTATGATTGGAAATTTACCCGTGAATTTTGACCATAATGATATAATTATTAATGAAAAAACGTATGAAGGTACTCAAGAATTGTGGAGATTATTAACAGGCAATGATGTTCCAAAAGACGATTTATATTCTGAAGAAGATTTGAAAAAGTATACTGAAATTTTATGGAAATCTGATGCAATTTACAAAAATAATGATCCATGAACTAAAAAGCCTAAATCAAGTAGAGGTAAAAAATATATGAATTTAATTAAACCAATTTGGGAAAAACGAATCGAAGGATCTGGTATAAGAAAGTACAGTGATAATAAGATTTAATACAGATATATCTATAATTTGACAAAACTTGATGGAATTATTAATTTTATTTATGCTCAGGAAAAGGCTGGAGGAAATAACCATTTTTTGAACGCAAAGAAAGCGATTAAAGATTTTATTTCGAACAAACGAAAAACCTGATGGAAATTAATATTTAAAACGAATTTTAAACGAATTTAATAAGTTCATCTATGATTGAAGGTAGTGGGCTTTTGAATGTTTTTATCAACAATTTACCTTTTGAATTACACGTACCAGGCTATCAATATCTGAGGCCTGGGACAAAGCTTTATCAAAGACTTAAAAGATTAGATCCTGGTGTGAATAGATTAGATCAAGCTGCAATGGAACACGACATTTTTTATGCAAAACATAGAGACACAAATTCTAGGCATATTGCAGATAAAAATTTACAAGATAAGGTAATGGATAGATTTTATCAAAAGATTCTAGTTTAGGTGAAAGATTTGCTGCAATTCCAACACCTGGAGCAATGTTTTTAAAAAGAAAACTAGGAATGGGAATCGAAGAGAACTTAAAATTTTAGTTATATAAATGGAGGTGAACGTAAATTTCAGTAAAACTCAGAAAGAGAAGATAAAATCCGCTTTTAAGAAGAAAATACCTGTTAGTATATTTAATTTAAAATAGATCAATTAAAAATGGTGAAGATAAGATATTTGTAACAAATAGAAAATACAATAAACTCAAAAAACATAAGAAAAACAATAAAGGAACCAGAATAGAATTTTCTTATAACCAGTTAAAAGAGCTTAAAAATGGTGGACTTTTAAAAGATTTATTAGATTTTGGAGAAAATATTCCAGTTGTTAAAAATGGTGTTCCTTATGTTCGTAAAGCAGCTCCAATCGTTAAAAAAGACGTGATTCCTATTGTTCGAAACATTTTAAAATGGTTAAATAAAGAGTTAGAAGATGTTACAGGATCTGGATTAGATGAAAAACTTTGAATTACGTGAAATCAAACATTAAAAAAAAATTGAAATCAAACCTTTAACATTTGGGGAGTTGGAAGAAATCTGCAAAAATATTAAACATTTTAGTGGAATCTTCATGAGAGATACACTACCTGAAAAAGTTAAGAAATTTGAGTGTGGAATTGTGAATTTAGACTCGATTATGGGAAGTGGAACGCACTGGGTTTGTTATTATAAAAATGATAAGAATGCATGTTATTTTGATTCGTATGGAAGAATTGAGAACAAACCACCTATAGAATTGATTAAATATTTGAAAAAATCAAATGTCTACTACAATGATTCTCAGATTCAAGATTATAGAGATCCCCCAATTTGTGGTCATTTATGTGTTTTTGTTTTGAATGAGTTGACTGATGGTAAGGATTTTAAAGAAGTTTTTAACAAATTATTACTTAATAAATATGGATTTACAAAATATTTTTGACGTATTTTGAACACAAATTAAAACAGAAAGTATTCAAAATGTACATAATAGTTTGAATTTTGATAGTTTTGAGAAATGAGTTTGATAACAAGTTAGAAAATTTATTACAAAACCTTCCAGATTCAGATATGTTTGCTGTCGAGATTGAAGATTTTAAAGCAGAATATGATAACAAACTTGCAAATTTCATGAGTTCAAATGAAGTTGCTGATAAAATAAAAAATTATGGTTGCCTGTAGAGTCGGTTTTACGGGCGAAGATTTTACGTGACAACGTCTTTTTCTCGGTAGAATATTTATTGATATGAATATTATTAAATTGCACAATAGGAACAAGGAATTGAATGAAAATAAGAATTGCAAAAATTTTAACTATAGAAATATATTTTGTTTACTAAAACATTGTACATAATTTGAAATTAATTAAAATTTGTTATTGTAAATGGTAAAGTTGAATAAAACATTTACTAAAATTGGAATTTGAAATTCTTGCTAAACACAGTTAAATTCTAACTTCGCGCGTGGTGATTGGTGTGTTTAGTTCGTTTGTTTGGTCGCACTGTTATGACAGGTTAGAGGTTATAATTTGTTATTTTAAATGTTTGACTAGCAATACGCGCTGTTTCTTCTCAATCGACTGAATTACGATTGATTGCAGAGTGATTTAAACTAATAATTTACTTAACACTATCAACATTTGTCAATAGTATGACATAACCTATAAACTCAGTTTCTCAACTTTTGTGTCAATCTAACAATTAATCAATCAATCATAGTTTACGATAATGAAATATCAGTGTACAATTATTTACCTTTATTGTTGTAGTTGTTGTAAATGACGAATCTAAGCACTCCACATTTTCACGAATAAACATAGTTATCTGCTTTATCCCGTGCGGCGGACCCACGGTTATCTGCTTTATCCCGTGCGGATCCCGTGCGGCGGACCCACTGGACGGGCATCGTAACGTTACCGGGCGTTACACTTTTTCATGAGTGACTCCGAGCCGCAACCTAATTTAAGACGTTGTCACGTCAAAAAACATTGAAAAAAGAATTTGAATATGGTGCAAAAAAAATATTTACCAGTTTAATGTCTCGTATCGAAAAAGCTGATAAAATTACTGAAGCGATTAACGTTGAAAAGAATTATGTTAGTTCAGCTTATAAAAAAAGAATTGTAGGTGTTCGACCTGGTATTGACAAACATGATGTTGTTGTTAAAGAACATATTTTAAAACCTCTAAAATTATCAGAAAAATTCGATATTGTTGATTTAAATGATCCGAATGTTAAAAATGCCTTAGATTTTAAAGGAAAAAGACTTAGCAGCGTTAGTAAGGGAATTTATCCGTTTGATGTTATCGTCAAAGATCAATTCGAAGATCATATTAAAATGTTTAATGAACTAAAACAAAATTGATTCTCATTCATAAACAGCATGTTAAAGATTTTACAACAGAAGTCTATGAAAATTTAGAAGCTACAAAAAAAGTATAGAAAATTGTGATGAAATTAATGAAAAATTTACAAAACTTAAACAGTCTTTTGATAAGTTCAGTTTAGATGCCACCAAAACCTTTGAAAATATTGCTCATAAATTTTTAGAATACAGTGATTCATATGCTGATAAATTTCAAAAATTAGAAACACAAATTAATAAGTTCCAGGAAGAACTAGATAAAAGAATTGATGAAGTAGGTATTCTCGCAGTTTATTCACGATAACTTTTCCCTAAATAAATGGCGCTCATACATTGTGTGAGGTGTAAGGCAAAAACTGCAACAAATGATATAAAATATTATGCAAACATCAATGGAGTTAAGAGAATTTCTGGAAAATGTGCTGAATGTAACACTAAAAAGAGCCAATTTATAAAAACTTGATTTGAAATTTTTTTTCCTAATAAATACACATGGCGGGACATTACAGTGCTTTCGATCTTTTTATAACGCAACACGAAAGAGATTTGAAAAAAAGAACATTGGGATGATATTTCTCAAAAATATGAACTATCTGATGATATGATGCGATTATACATTAATAAGTTAAATTGGTATAATATTGCAAAATATCAAAATCAGTCTCCAGAATTCATTAAAGAAAATATACATTATCAATTGAAAGAATACATGTCTGTTATTTGCCTTTATCAACACTTGAGCACAGGATTTTTTGAAGAATTTAAAGATTCAGTTGATTAGAAGAATATTATAGATAGCGGTTACTATCCTGTGCAAATTTTATTGAAATATTTTGCCGAAATTGCAAAATTTAAAGCAGAAAATCCTGAATATGACGAAGTAGGTCCTTAATAAATGACTACAATTTATATCTTTTCTTATCGACTTATACGTGATGTTAAAAATTGTCTTAAGAAAATTTTGAAATTTTCTCTTATTAAATGGCGGACTACAAAAAGTATTCAGGCGATATTGAAAGGGAGGAGTTTAAAAATTTCTATCCAATTAGTAAACAACATTTGAATGAACTGAATAAAAGAACTGAGTTTAATATTGATTTTGGAGATAATTTTTGCTCGTCTAACTTCCAGTTTTATATTTCTGTAACTTTAACAAAACAAGATGGTCAAGCATATCTTGGAACAAATGATGTCAGATTGATTGATAATTTCGTGCCGTTTTTATTCTCTAAAATTGAAGTAAGGAAACACAATAAATTAATAGAAGAAATTGAAAATTGCGGTCAATTAAGTACTATTAAAGGAACTGTATCTTATTCCAAAAGTGATGTATTTTCAAACAGTTTTGAATCAACTTGTAAATTTGGACAATTTGAAGCGGTCGGTGATTTAGCTCATTTCGGCTTAGGATTCTTTGAAAATGTAAATTTTCCAATCTATAACGGTGGATTTTACATTAGTTTCTTAAGAGCTGAAGATAATGCTATATTAAAAACAAAAACTGGAAATGATATGCCAGTTGATGGCAAAATTACAATTAACGACTTTTTCATTAGAGTTCCGATGATTGATTACAAAACCACGAGTAAAATTAGGTTGATTGATGAAATTACAAAAAGTCAAAACATTATGTTTAATTTTTTAGATTGGCAATGTATTGAGCAAAAAAGTATTTCCGGAACAACTTATTCGTTCGATATCACAAATATTTATAGAAATATTTTTAATCCCAAGTTCATTATTGTTGGTTTTCAAACAGATAGACAGAATAATCAAGAAGAAAGTTCTTCAAAGTTCGATAGTTTGAATGTGAAAAATATCAGAGTAAAATGGAATGGTTCTTATTATCCAGATGAATTACAAAATTTAAACATTTTCGGAGGTCTTTTCAGAATTATGTATCAGGTGTATCAAAATTTTAAGAAAGTTTACTACAAAAATATGGAAATGTATTACAATCCCAAAGAATGTATAGCAAATAGACCCATTTATGTCATTGATACAACAAAGAGTTTGACAAATATATCTGGTTCAAAGAACGATATAATTATCAATATGGATTTTCAAAATGCTGTTGCAAATGAAATTTCTTATGTTCTTGTTGTTTCTGAGAAATTTGTATCGTATGACGTGATTAAGAACGATATTAGAGAAATCCAGTAAAATTTTAAGATTTCTTGATTTTTCATAAAACAGCTTAAGAAAGTAGAAGCAAACAGCTATAGATTCGGTTATTTTTTATTCGTGATTTTTCATTTATGATCAGTAGATATATATGGGGATTCTGGAGACAAACGGATATAGATTCGGTAAATTTTTCATTCGTGATTGACTGTTTGATTTTACAGATTCATTTATTGTCCATTGATTTTCGGTCGGCTCTAAAAGTGCGCTAGAACCGGCTTATATAGTATATCTACTGTTAGCTAGTTATATCTTAAAATATAGTTTGCTTGTAATTCTGAAAAAATAACACTTACACGCATTTGTCAGTAAGTCAAAATTATTGTTTGCACCAATATAATTTTTTTTAATAAAAAATATGTGATTATGATATAGCTAGCACGGAGGTATTTTCGAAATATGAATACGCCTGCCTATACTCATTCCATGTACCCTTAGAATGTCCTTGTAAAATTCCAGTGCATCGGTTAAATAGTTTACGTGTGAAAGCAAAAAAAAAAAAAAAAAAAAAAAACAAAGGCACTTTCACATTTATAATATTATTGACATGTTTCAAGTTACTCTATATAATATAAAATAAACCAAATGGCGAGTGGGGTAGGGTACGATAAGCGGACCCGGTTCTTTATATCGAAGAATTTAATCATCGATACCTAATATTCGCATCTCAAATCCTAGACTATCAATTGATATAAAAGTATCTATAGTCTTCAATAAAAATTATGTTTTGAATTAAAATATGAATTTAATATTTACAGTGATGAAACAAATTATTATAAGGAAAATTAGGAAAACTGAAGACGACCATATTTGCTCCTCTCACAGTTACAGTTGTTTCTTTCCCACAAATTTCACGTAATGGATTTATCGGTACGAGTCCAACATGTTAAAGCCACGTAAAACATGTCTTATCATCTTTCAAACCAATGTTGTGTAGTTTTCTAAAATTGTCTGCCATTTTTAATAATCAAATGTTACTTATATGTTAAATTGAAACATTACCTTAGGTGTATTATTTGAAAGTGTTTACAGCTTTTGATATAGATTATTTGTTATTTGTTCAAAATAATTAATCAGTATCGATTGGTTATATCGGTGCTTATGATTAAGTAATATCGTTTGCCAATTTCGATATAAAAACCGGGTCCACTGATATGAAAAATTTGGTACTCACCGATTATGATAGAGACATTTGGCATAGGCGTGGTCAGGTGAGCTAGTGGGAGCAACATAAAAAAATCAGGAACAACGAGAGAGAGGCAGTAAGTCGAGGAGTTGAGTCGTAAAGCCACGTTCGGGAGTGCCAATGCTTGTGTTTGTGTGCGGTGAAAAACCTTTTAGACGTAATAGTGTCAAGTGCATATAAAATGTAAGTTAAGAAAATGGTGTATTTAATTTTAGGAACGTAGTATTATATATCAGGGTTCATTGATCATTTTAATACGTCTCATTTACAATTCCAAGTTACCTGCACCTAAAGTAATGAAAAGAAAATATTATAGTGTGTAGAATTCAAATTAATAGTTTAATATTGAAATTCATATTTTCCTATTCCATATATTTTATTTAAATGTTCTCAATTTGGAAAATTGACTCATTTGTTTTAATCATGTAAGTTTATGTAAATGTTTAGATATTTTAAAAGAAAGTTTTCTCATGTTAGTTCATGAACACATATTTATTGCAACACTACAAAAATTACTAATAAATGTTATAGTTAAATAAATTAAACATAAATTGTAGCTAATAATTTAATACTAAACATAATTGGTAATACATTTTGTGTTCAATATGTCGGTTGATATTAAAAAATTTTAATCAATATAATCAATATTTATGCTATTACAAATAAAATATGTGCTGGTTCATTTGAGGGTGTTGTATTGCGAATCGTACCTATTATTTAAATCCTCTCACAACAGCCCTTGCTCATAATGCATTATAATATTTCACAACCTTAATATTAACAAACCTTACACTAGAAACCTATATTGTGATTGGGAGCAAAATATCTTTTAAAAGATCCTTGACCGACTTTTCCGCTCGTCTTGTAAGCACTCTTATTCTGTCTCCATTACATGAATAGTTGTCAGCAGGATAAATCCAGGTCATGATTCTCCTCACATAATGGAAATCGCCATCATACATTACTTGGAAATTCGCATTGAGAAATACATTGAGAGTTGCCCGAAAAGTATTCACCTAGTACGCTCTATAACTGATCGAGAATTTTCTACAGCTTTTCGTTACGTTTTAAGGTCTTTTCCTTCTTTGCAAGAAGACTGACCACGATAAATGTTCCTGACGGAATGCAACATTTTGCAGGATATGAGAGATAATGAAATTCGAGATATGGCGACAGATAAGGTCTTGGACGATAACGTGATCAGCTTTTGACTGTAGGCGCGTCAGAGATAATTGTGGAGTGAAAGTTCCTACTCGTTCATAGTCAAAGATGAAATTCGGAACGATTGTTCTTTATTACTTTCATGGATTTTTTTGCATAACCATACTAGTAGTTACTTGTGACTTTGCATATTTTAAAATTGATGTCCATAGGTGTAAGAAAAAGCACGTATAGTATGAGGACATAATGAGGCAAACCGGCCGTCAGTAGTATATAGCAACTGAACCAAAAAACCTACTCTCTTATTTTTAACGAAAACCCTCATAATTCTATACCAAATAATCAGGGAAAATATTTTTCAACACAAAATACTCAAAATATTAATTTTATTGTAAAGGTAGGTCGAGCTATACTTCACTTTAGAAGTCTTTATTTACTGATCATTTTGAAGAACGTTTTAATTTATTTTGTTTCTTGTATACAAGTCCTAAATCTAAAAATTGCACGATATCACAGTTTTATTAACTGTTACGTCGCCAATAATTTTAGGAATTCTATTTTGTAATTCAAGGTTACTAAAGAAGTACATTTTATAAAAATATTTTATAGTTGACACTTTTCTAAACATTTCCAGTTTTTAAATATAGTTTCTAAAACATATTAGACATTTGAAACTCGTTGAAGTTTTGAAAAATAGAAATTAATAATCTATTCTAGTAATCGCAATTTATTGTTACGGATTCAATTTCTTTTCCATTTTATATAAGACTTTTCAAACTGTTATTTGAGTTTTTACTTTTATTATTAATAATTAAATCATTATTATTATTAATGAACACTTTTAGCTTTATAAATCGCATTCACTTTTGCTGTTCCGAACCCACCAAAATTCTTAATCAGTCTAAGAATATATTTTTGTAACAGCAAGCATACTTTTAAAATGTTAAAAAAAGTAATGAACCTTTTATTTAAAAGTTTTATTGGAAACACTATTAAAGAGGTCAATTCTTTTATATAATTTGAATGTTTTGCTTTTTTAATTACTATACACAAGCATGTAGACATACTTACGTCTAATTTAATTATATTATATAATTATATGCTTATATAATAAAAACATATGCTATGATACATTACGCACGAGTCGTTTTTAAACTTATTTTAATAAATACTTAATGTTTATAATTAAAAATACATATTTCTCTGTAAAAACGTCTATATGTTGATTCAGCTTTGAATAGTATTTTGATAATTTTATATAGTTTCTTGGACCATGGTTAAAAACGTATATATCAGTATTATTACTTTACTGGACTAGAAATTCTAATGTTTATACTTACAGCTACTATCATAGTTATAAATTCATCCATCCAATCATGGTCATCTGATACTATTGGCAGATTTTCAAACATTACATCCACCAAGTTTACGCCAGACAAGCCTGGAAATCAAACAACAAATATGATTAAATTTACATATTTAAATCTAAATATTAGAAAAGTAATAGCTTCTAAATTGATCTAAAATTGAATTATTCCTTTTTATTATTAAAAATATATATCAATTTTTGTACTATCAAACTTTCTTAGAACAAATAGGTAGATCATGATTCCACAATAACGTTAATTTCCTTTGAGAAAGTTATACAAAAATTTAAATAAGCATTATGGCTGGCATACTTATTAAAAACTACATTATATAAGTAATTTATTCATACAAGTTCCCTCCTTCCATGTAACTGAGATTATATTGTATCAAAGAAAAGCTGCTACGTTAACACAATCTAAATACCTAGACGCAACATATAAATTTATATAATTTGTTTAATTGACGTTAAGAAACGAAATATGTTATGACAAAATCTACATATAAGCTAGTATGTATAATTATATTGTAATTATATGAACACGTCTTCATAATTTAACGTATTAACATATCAAGCGTAAATTATATGTATTGAACGCTAAATTTGGTAAACAATATGTTGTTTCTTGGAAGTTAATACGGATAATTGTTTATATATGTGTTCATTTTAGTAAAGAAGAGGTACATTATTTAGAGAAAATACTCATTTTACGTAAATGAACTCTTAAGGTGCAACCGAACAGTAAAACTAAATTAACCACCCACTCTTATCATTCGTCATGTAGAAACCGTTACACTACGGTGCGTACTACATTGTAGAGCTAAATAATTTTGAATTAGATTTTTAAAGCTTTCACTGTATAAGATTTCGCAGTAAGTGGTTGCGTTTAGAATCTGAGAAGTTCCGACTTCTAACCTATCTTAATTTTTCATCATCCAGCTTCGAGACGCTTTCAGCATTTCGCTTATTCCAGCCTCTTGGAGCTCTAATCCATTGTTAATCCACTAATTTATAAAACATCCATATACGTTATGGTACAAATATTATTAATAATTAATATGTTAAGAAGCTATTTTGAAAGATATTTTGTAACATTCCATTTTTATCTAACAAACTGAAAGTTGTATACAATGCTGCTATATATATATATATATATATATATATATATATATATATATATATAGCAGCAAGTTATCAGGTATATTGTGATGTATGTGTATTCTTTTAAATAAGTAAATTAAAATAAAACCATAAGCATCTTTGAGTAATAAATAAATGTTGACGTAATGTTTTGTCTATATATTTATATGTGAATGAAAAATGTATTAAATATATGGAGCCAGATAACACATTCGACATCCGCCCGACACAGATAGTTTGGTATAAAAAAGGACAATAATATTTACGCTATCATCCTTGTGTTATTGACAGTTAAATAATTGTGCTAACTAGATCAAAAGTTGGGCAACAGTATGTCCCCCTCACATGCAATAAGCAGAAACCAGGACGGTGTCAACAAAAAAGGGACAATTGTTTTTTTTCCAAAGAAACAAAATAATAATACATTTTTTTGAAATAGTTAGCAAAAATGTATTATAACAGGAAAATATGTACTTACGTTCGCTGTTCTGATTTGCGCCTGGAATCACTTCCTTTTTAATAGTGGCTCCTTCTTTCCATTCCTTTAAGAATCATTTATGTTTTATAATGATAAAAACACACACACACACACACACACACACACACACGTACATGTGTGTGTTTGTGTGTGTGGGTGTAAGTGTTTTTAGCATTATAAAACATATATATATATATATATATATATATATATATATATATATATATATATATTTTCTATATAATAAAACACACGCAAATTACAGAAAAACTAAATAATTATAATTATTAATATTATAATTAATATAATTATAATTATAGACTTTTTTTGTAAAAATATATATATATATATATTCTTTAATAATTCTAACATAATGTCGTTCTTATAAAGGATATAAAAATTGTGTATACAAACCAAGAATAGTAATGTAAACATACAATTAATGATTAATGTCAGCTGATATGTTATAATCTTATTTTGAATTTGTATTGTAATTAAAAACTCCTTGCTATGTTTTAACAAATTTCGGGAAGTGGCGCTATATTAACATTGAAATTGTAAATTATAACAATTTGGTTATAGCTACTTAAAACTAAAAAAGTTATAAATAATGTAATAGAAAATTAACAAAGAAAATTGACTATACATTTTGTTTAACATTACTTTGAGTATTTTAAAAATATCATTTATTATTTAAACCAAAAGGTAATTTTGACTTGAAGTCTAATTGATACGGTTCTGATAAATTTTCGAATTCGAATACGGGTTGTGAAACCAATTTGTCGTCTTTTCTGTTAGATGAAGACCGATTGATATTAAACCAATATAGTCCTAGGGAAGAAATTTGTATGAAATCTGATAAATAACATTCTTTGATTTACAGTTAATGTAATTTCAATTGGATATGTTCTATTAGTTGCGCTACTTGTAAGGGTTTAAGATGGATTTGGAATATTGCGTGTAGCACAATGCTTGCCTTCGCAAGAATGGCAACCTATAAACCTTTTGTTAGCATCTGAATTTGGAATCTGGTTAGAGAATAATTTAGATCTTACAAAATTTTCACAGATTAGCAGCTTTAATAAAAATGATTCTCTAACGGTTTTAAAAACAGATTGGGTGTCAACGGAGATGATTCCAAAATGTTATCGACCGTTTTTAATATATTGTTAGTTTATGTATCCTCGGGAAGTAGTGGGTAGTAAATTTGGGATCATTGGAATAATTATCCTTGTTGATGCTCTCGTCTTTATTACTTTTAAACGTGGAATTTTATTTCTAATAATCTGTGTAGGGTAGTTCCTAGCAGTAGATACTTTAGATAATGTTTCAATATAATGATAAACATAAAGTTGGTTTATCCCGGGCTGTTTTAACATAAAGTTTTTGCTCGGATTGATAGACTTTTTGTTATAAAATTTATTATGTGAACATGATGGCAACTGTTGTAGTGTAGGTAATGCATTAATTGTATTGGTTTCCTTGATATAACGTGTTGTTAATATTTTGATGTATACATACATAGCCGTATATAACATTGTAAATAATAATGGAAATCAATATACGTATAGGCCTATTAATTAAACTACTTATGGCTATGATTGCTATTTGAGACCAAAAAATGTGTAAGAAGCGAAAAATATATTTGAAAATGTTGACAGGTACCAGATTAAATATATAACACATACGTTTAAAGATAGTGCCAAAAAGTATAATGTGTATAGATTACATAACTGACATTTAACACAGAATAAAGGATTACATGTAGGAACTGTATTTATGCACAATGTATGATGCATTTAATGCAAGTACGAGAAGAACTTATTTAAAAGTATTCCATGAAGAAATATCATGCATGGTTTGTTTAAGCACTACTTTTATTTAGCGATTGTCAAAATTATTTTTTTAAATTTAATTAAATTTTTTGCGGATTAATTTACTATTGTGGAAAGCTTTATTCCCCGTATCCTATAATTAATTTTTAAACGCCTGTAGTCAACACACCTGACTTATAACGTCCATACATTTGTCTCGAATTTTTAAAGATTCCTTCAGTTCCTTCCAATAGAGCAATTTAAACAGCCAGTCAAAATGTAACCAAAACTTGAAAAGCCGTAAGATGAGTAGCTTGCCAATTCTAAGAACAGAAGGAAATGCGTGTCATTTAGTTACAGTTTGTAGTTGTTTAAGATTAAATGACAACACAAAATAGTTTCCTAAAAAAAAAAGTTTTGCATGTTGCAAAATAACTATAAAGCCTACTTACCTATTAAGTACGACTTGTATTTCCATTAAATTATCGTAAATGAGCTTTCTTGAAAATATTGTTCCTGAAACAATGCATGAAACAATGTAATTAAGTAGAATGCATCTCATTCATGCGTCATGTTTCACCTCTTTATATATATCTTATCAAATCGACGATTCCCGTTCCGCTATCCATATACATAGTACGCTTAATTGCTGCTCACGTACTTACCAGTCTTAGTAATATTTAATTTTTTATGGAACTTTTTAAACAATTAATTACAAAGCGAGTGTCTTTAGTTATCGCAACATCAACCTGCTCTACAGAGAAAGGGTGCACCCTCCGCCACTTCTATTGTTTGATACAGTCCACTACTCTTAAAGACTTCACATTCAGGGACCGATGAAATGAAAGTAGTAGATATCGCATAGACAGACAGAGGGACAAATTTATTTATTTCAACGGCAAACCCATCGTACATGAAAACTTTCAGCATAAGATGGAGTGCTGACATAAACATCTGTAATTTATATCATATGTGTAGCATATTAATATAATAATGTATTGTTAAACAGTGCTGTAGGTATAGCTAAATATATAGTAACAAATCTAAGCCAACCAAACAAATAGCAATAATAAATAACTATCAACAATATAAAATAATATAGGCACTAAATAATAGTAAAAATAGATTTAGCATAACATAGTTTCTATGAGTATATAAATTAAACAATATTAACTATGTAATTTGTGGCAGTAATATAAAGCAATTATTGGAGATTATAACGGATATAACATCTCGCTCACTCTGTTGTCGTCACTGAGAAGAATATCAGCTATCTTTATCCTAGCTGCAAAAAGTGGTAGTCATTGGAAGATACGGAGAGAATCTACGGGCGTTTCCAGGTAAAACATAACTGAAGACCCAACCCAAATAGCCTTATAAGTCTAATTGTCAGGAATTCAAGAATAGCAACATGACCAGCTAGGTGTATCACTGTATCACTTACGAGTAGTGTAGAATTGGCAGGATTATAATTTTGAAAAGTTTGACCAGGTTTGATAGAAGATGGAAGTTTTTAATCACTCAATATACAAATAACAGCATTGTATTGGCAATGCTGCGCACATAAGCAATATGATTCCAGGGGCAAAGGATAGAAGACATTAGAACACAAAGACTTTAAATTTATTGATTTTGTCCAGCACGGAATTATAAAAGTTTGTATTCTGAGTCAATAGGTTGTTGGCTCTTAAGTAAGTCAGGATCGCACATTTTCCAGGATTTAATTCCATTGCTTTCAACTTACTTCAGCTGCAATAGAACACAAGGTATCCTGCAAGTTTTCACAATGTTAACTAGTTCCTTCGAGGAATACCTTAACCTTATCAGCAAACATGAGACATTTAGTATAAATTATATTATATATGTAATTTACAAAGAAGTTGAATAAAAACGGAACCAAATTTGAGCCTTGGAATCCCCAGATATTAAGATGAATGTCCAGGAGTATGATCCAAAATTTTACCATCATGCCTGGTTTGTCGATTAACTTGTGAGTCACTCAAGTAGAGAATCAGTTATTCGAAAGTGAATCGCCCTTTACCTTTTAAAAATATTCATTTCAACAAGAGGAACCAGGATAACACGGTTTCGGAAATTTGCATCGTTATAGTTGCAAAATGTGTAATTCCCCCACCTATCGAAGAGGGTGGATTCCAATCCTCGAAACGTTTGGTAACCATAACGATGGCAAATGTCTTGAATCCTTTTGTCCTGACAAACTATCGTCAATAACAAACTTTAAGCAAAGAACAAGAGGAACCTCTGCACCAAGGAATTTATGGGAACTTTCGATATAAAGCTATTGTAAAGATGATCAGAGGGATCGAAAACAAAATCAATCTAAAAAGCATTTCAGATCGTTGATAGTTTGTACAGTTCTCCTCCGAGAGCACATTTTGGGAACACCTAATGTTCGTGGGAGTATATGAATGATTGGTAAAAACGAAGTTTCATTATTAACCAGACAGTAAAGGAAGATTGGAACGATAACTTCCACCGGACACGAAGTTGATGTTTTGTTGTTAGAGCTAAGATTATTTTGTTGACATTCATTGTTTTATTTGAAACCTCTTAATCTAAAATGCCGATAAATTGTTGTAAGTATATTACTTGAAGTGCAAACTTACAAAATTCGATAGTATATTATTATTTATAGAGAGATAAATTAAACATTAATTGAAACTGACAAGCACATACTTGTACACACAGCCAGTTGACATTGAACAGAGCCTGGATCAAGTGTAGAAAATCATGGATAAAAATTGTTAACGATTTGGTGACAAATACTAATTCTGTTAAACACTTAGTCGTACTACAGCATATACAACGCTATGGTAAATGATCATCTACAACCAGAAATAATAGTATTAAACTATATGTAATCCAAAATTTAAAGGATGACTTAATTTTACACTGCTTTTACGACCCTTAGGCTTTTAGTTTTGCACTGTAGAAACAATAATTATTTCAAAATAATTGAACTTTTTAAATACAATTTATTCCAACGCTGGATTGAATTATTTGTTGTTATAATTTAATTTTCTATATAGTCTCCATTGCGCATATTAACATACTTACTTGTACTAGCAATCACCACCATTTCAAAAATATCATCTGTGCGATCTGAAGGTGGGGAGCCGACCGATAACTGTTCTGTTAACTTCCTACCGACTTCGTTGAAGACCGGAAGGAAGTTTTCCACATTAGAAGGACGCATCACGGGGTTCATCAGCTTCCGGTACTTCTTCCATATGTGAACTGTAGCACAATTGTATTTTTATGTAATTTTTTGCAGCCTAAAATAGCAAAATATTGAATAAACAATATATTGCTACTGTTTATTCTTCCTTTTAAAGTACTAATATTTCAAACATAAAATCAATCTCATCACGGTGTTTGAAGAATGGAAGCACATACTTAATTTTAAACTGTAAATTGTCTTAAAAACAGGTCTAAAGACCATTATTGCTCTGGTATTGAAGTAAAGGTTTTTTATATCAAAAAGTGTAACTCGGTAGTTTTTTTTATAACTGAAAATATTGACTGAGTTCATATCATGAATATGGTGCTTTAAAATGTTCAGTTATTTTACTGTGTTCACATAAGGTAGATAATTAGATTATATATAAGTAAGATTTTATTGGTATTCAAATATATTATGCTCACCTGGAGACAAAAGAATATTATTGACTAAAAACACTTTGAACAGGGAGTAATATTGACTATCTTTCTCCAACATGCTGGAGCTGTTCAAAATAACCTGTAAACAAGTGATTTAGTTAATAGTCGTAATCTTTAAATGTGTGTCTATATATAATAGGGGAAAATCGCACAAAGGCGGGCAGAATAGGATTTCACGTGATCTCCAATAATTGGTGTGCTTACAAGTACTAGGAGCATCTAAGTGTTATAACACCCAGATTGTGGCTAGTGACACAGGTCACGTAATATAGAAACAACTTATTGAACAAAGAGGGTTGGAGAGGGTTAAAACGTGGTAAAACAGGTTTGTGGATAGTGAAAGTAAGTGCTGTGTACTGTAATGTTGTATTTGCCCCCACAAGGCACATCACAACACTGAGTTGGTTCACGGTAATGTCTGGGGTTGATCTTGAATTATAAAATCTTGAGTCAATGTCACTATACAAGTATGGCAGGGTAAAAAGCACACAGAATTAAAGGAGAGATTGAAATAAGGAAACCATTCTGACAGTATGTAACTAAATTAACTCTTATTAACCGAGGTTTTGCTGCACGAAAGACTTAAGCAAACGTGAGCTACAGCGGGAGCAAGAGGTACAAAATCGCACCTTGATTAAGAGACCGGAATAATCCCTTGAAGCTCAGTACAAGAATGAAACTTCAGGGAGGAACTGTCGGCATCAGGGGTATCTCCAATACAGCCCTAAGAGGGTCCGGCTATTCCATTCAAATACACCGTGATCTCTGACAATTTAGAGACAAGAGAAGAGATCAGGTGATCTTTTCTATCAGCAGACTGTGCGTAGTCAGCTGGTATAGCTCACTGTAGACATACAGGGAAGTAAATGTCAATCATGTGTTGTAAATATTATACAGGGTGTAAATTAAGTCCTAATACGCCTGAATAAATTCCAAACGGATTGAGATATAGATGTACAGTCTTCACCATACTTATCAAAATCCTTTTTTAATAATTGGAGGATAAAAGATTATTGAAGATTTTTCAAAGAAGGTAAAAGGGGGCAACTTTATTTTTAAAATTGCAAACCCGTCATTTTCAGTAGATTCAGTAGAAACACAATAAAATGAGTAAAACATTTCTACGAAAATGTTATGAGCGAATAACCCCATACATTGTAATGCCGCTTAGAAAAAGACACCTCTTACCAAAATTGTGCACACCACACAAATTAGTCTCTAAGAATGGGGATAAGGTGGCCACCTCACATTCTTACTGAAAGATATCATACATGCATTGTGTTGATACGCTTAGGACATTGGTATTGTCCCTACAGACTGTTATTTTTTGTACTATTTGCCTGTAAAAACATCGCATTGTCTTATTTCCATTGGGTTTCATTTAAATTGATCTTGAAAAGAATGAAACAAGATATAAGTTTATAGGATAACCCCCTTTGAATGGCAGGGGTGTGAATGTTTTATCTTCGAAAAATCCACACAAATTGATAACATTTATTCATGCAACAAATACATACAATATTCTAAAGAAATATTATATTCCAATAGCGTGTTCAGTGAGTCTAGTTATATATGTCAATATTATTCTAAAATCAGCAGGTTGATTTACTCAATAAGGGATAAATGTCTAATAACATGGAAATAAAGATATTCTTACATTGAATTTTAATAAAATGTGTAGGTTAAGTTTTGAATGTATTGGTAAAACATATTTTTCTTACGTATGACTATATAAATATTTAATTCCTGCGCAAATTAGTAAGGACCAAGTTTTGACCATATCTTCTTAAAATGTCAATAGGGTGGACCAAAATAAATCTCTATGTGATTAGTAAATGTAGACTTTTATACATTTGCTTTCCGCTAAAGTTTTAGTTCCAGTGTCAGTCTCGAAACAGTGAACAGTGACCAACAATCAATCAAATTATTCGTTTACACCCAAAACTTAATCATTATGATTAAGTTATACTTACTTGGATATCCGCTGGGTCTACTACTACGAAAATGGGAATTGGGCCTATCCAAAATCAGAATATGCCATTGGAATCTGAACTTATTTTCAGTAGATTTATAGTCACATCTGAAATCAGACATGCTTTGTATCATATAGGCTACAGTAATTCTTCAACAACAAAAATTAAGAAGATATAAATAAATATAAAAGAATATTTTTCTTAAGTGATGACGAAAATCGCTGTAGTTCTAACTAATTAGGAGTCGCCAGAGAGCCAGTAAAGTCTGAGACATTAGGCTGGGTCTGAGTCCAAATAGTGGTGGTCCAAATCCTCCTGAAACCGGCGCTCTCCCTGTAATACTACTTTACTCTCATAATGCCCAATAACAGTTTTTCGTGCAGTTTTATTAAAATAAATCTTCGGTGCAGTGAATATTTAAAAGGAAATTTACGCCACCTTTAAAGAAAAATGTAATTTATAATCTCATGATTTTGTTCCTCTGTAGAATCGTATCTGATTAAAACCAGTGGGTACAATTCTAGGTAATGGAGATGATACCTTTTATTATTTTACTGTACTGGAGTCATTATCGTATCCTTTTATGTTTTCTTATCAATGTAATTTAACAAGTCTGTTATATTGTCTTGGTGGAGGTGGAGGTGAACTGTAGGTTGTTGTCATTCTCCTGCAAAGATATGCTTCTTTGAAGAAGAATTCCAATATATCCGTTAATAAATACCAATTATCAATCGAATGCAGAAAAGTTTGTCTTAACAACAATTTTTTTTATAACTGAGGTATTGATACTAATTATTTGATGAAGGTGCATATCCGACATGATTAAAAAGAATGTGAGAAAGTTTCTAAATGAAAATTGTTTATGATACGCTTTATACATAATTTATCCAATTACACCACGGTGAAAGAAACAACACGGTCTAAAGGTGCGCACAATACAATATAAAATGTCCGATAATTAATTATTTAAACTTTTGTATAGATTATTAATATATTATAATTTTCCTTATACTTTGCTTTTTCTAAGCGATTAGACATAATCAATAAACGTTTGTTCCAGGATTTTCGCCTCTTTTTATCTATAATGACATTGAATTAGGATATAAAAATGGAATTCCTTATCAATGACACAATATCTTAAAAACGATGGTACTTTTCCTAATATGAAAGGATGGTTTACATCTGGATATTTTCTGGCCAATTCTTGAATTATATTGCAACGTTTCATCCGGTTCTACTTCATCCAGATCCTAGGAGTAGTCTTCAGGTACATCACAAACTGTGATGTTTTATTGTAGCAGAAGATTGTATTCGGAAGTCTGCAGTTCATCACAATAAATATATCTTTCAAGACGAAACCACTAAATGAATCTGATATTACAGCCTGCTACATCTGGTCTAGACACTCAGAAATTACCGGGTCTCACAAAAAACCCAAACAATAATAAATTATAATTCCCGTAGAGTAAATAAAATTTAATAAACTTACCAGTGATGTCACCAAAGAAGAGGTGTGCGTTGCCGATGATGGGCAGGGTAGGAGGACACGGTAGTTTGGTAGCGATGGCTAGAACATGTCTGTACTCCCATCTGAACCGCAAGTACATTGTCAACAGGAGTAGACAGACAGCGTACAGTAAAACCAGGAGAACTGACATTGCCGAGACTGTACTGGTGTCGGGCTGCTAGGAATATGAACAAAATATATTGAATTACTAAGTATACCGTAACACAAGTCTTACTAAAAAATATTTAATAACCTCCCCCCCCCTCGCAAACCCAGAAATAAGTCTGCCGAGACAATATGTTCAAGGCCGCCGTGCCGCTTGTGTGTGCCTTCACTTATATCTTGGCAAGTAGATAGTAATGTGGCGTTTCTGGCGCACCTTTGGGACAGTCAGAAAATCAATAGAAAATACTGTTTAAAGGACAATAAACGAATCTGTAAAATGAAACAGTAACTCACGAATGAAAAATTAACCGAATCCGTTCCAAAAGCGACCCAGAATCCCCTACTGACCAAAAATGAAATATCACGAATGAAAAATAACCGAATCTATAGCTGTTTGCTTCTACTTTCTTAAGCTGTTTTAATGTCTATTACTAATGTTAAATCTCCTTAGAACCAATGTAAAATCTTCGAATTCTTAATCTTTATTCTACAAAGTTAATTGTAACACATTCTTTGTATTTTATTGTCTTTTTCCCAGCAACAATCAAGTGTAATTTATCATTTTTATTCAATTCTATAATCTTTTTTTCATCCAAAACAGTCAAAAATCTATTTGGCAAATGTACTTTGAAATCTTCTAATTCTGCTATGATTGTAAGCCTGAATTTATCTTTCATTTTCTCCAATGTCACAATTTTGTATTTCTTATTTCTTCTAAATCATTTAATTTCTTATATTCTTTAAATCTTAGTTCACCAATTCCATTTAATTCCTTTAGTAGCTCCATTTATATAGGTAAAATATTATTGATTTTCTAAATTTCAATTTTATAGTGATTTTTCGAAAATATCGTTCAAATTATCAACTTTTTAAGGTACATACATACACTGGTACTAGAGTATTTTTGAAAAAATCCTAAAAAATCTACCGAATCATCTCTAATTATTGCGAAGTTTTAGCTTAAAAGTTGATAATTTGAGCGATATTTTCGAAAAATCACTATAAAATTTAAATTTAAAAAAGGCTATGAATAAAATGTTTCTTATATAAATGAAGCGTGAAAAAATAAAATGTCCGTTTTGTAAGAAAGAAATCCTAAAACATAACTATGATCGACATTATAGCTCAAAAATCCATTTAAAAAACATACAACTTTACGAAATTGAACTGAATTATTTAAGGAATCGGGCTAAAGAAAATCAAATTGTCGATCATGAAAAGATGTACAATATAGAAAAATTGCGTGAATTAAAGAAAAGCTTTAAGGAAGATAAAAAAGATCTCAATCTATTTACTGACAAAAACATTCAATCAATCGCTGAAAAATTGTTCATTGAAACAAACGATTAAACTAAGTCTGAAATGATCAAAGAAATTGATAAAACTCTTAAAGTAAAATACGAAAATATCATTGATGAAGAAGTTTTATCCTCAATACACGGTCTTTTCAAGCAATACATTTTAACAAAATTGAACGACAATTCCATGTCAATTTACAAAGTATCTTTCAATTATGCGGCCAGAAATTAAAAGTTTAATCGAACAATTTCAAGAAAATGTTAAAAATATGAAGGGTTATCTCTCTTTGGAATGTGAATATGAACGAACTTTAGTGAACGGTGAAACACAAACATGTCCAATGTTTTTTACTATAAAAGCAGACGAAATCTTCGATGTAAACGATTTTATCACTAAACAATTTAATAAATTAACACATCGTGAAAAGACAAATCATCCAAATAAGGGTTCCGGTTGGACATTTAAAAGCTGCAAACAATTAGTTTTGAGCCTTAATAAACATAAATTTATGAACGCAGGATCATATATTGATTTACCACAAGAGATAAAGGTAAAAAAGCTTGTATAAATATAAAAAATAAAGATGATTATTGCTTTATTTATTCTATCAGATGTGCTATTGAAAAACCAGAAAGAGACTGCGAAAGATGAAAACAATATGAACAATTTGTAAATGACGAGATATTTTCGGGCTTTGATTATCCAATGTCTTTAAGAGATATACAATTATTTGAGAAACGAAGTTACAATTCCAAGTAAAAATATCCAAAAATGTCTATAAATATCTATACTTATGACGAAAAACTCAACATTGTTCAATTACAAATTTCCGAAGTTTATATTGCCGAGTTAGAAATCGATTTATTGTATGTTAAACAAGAAGACAAATCTCATTATGTCTTGATAAGAGATTTAAATAGATTAGTGAGTTCTCAGTTATCTAAACACGAACATAAAAAATTACTATGTAGAAGATGTTTAAGTCATTTCTACAAATATAGTGCTTTAGCTGATCATTTAGAAATTTGCAAGCAACATGAAGTTTGTAAACCAATTATGCCATTTCTAAGTCAAACAACATCATTTAATAATTATCAAAAAAAGTTTAACCATCCGTACGTTATTTATATGGATTTTGAAAGCATATTAGAAAAAATTACAACATGTAAGAATAATCCACAAAAATCTACTACAACCAAGATTCAGAAGCATATTCCTTACGGTTTTACTCTATATTTAGTATCGAATGTAACCAATCGCATGTATAAACCTATATGTTATCGAGCCAAAAATGAAGACGATTTGCCTAATGTTCCTGAAAAATTGTTTGAAGAGCTTAATAAATTATCGAAATACATAGCTAAAAAATATAATTCAAGGAACATGAAGCCTATGAAATTAACTGAAGATGAAGAAATTTCATATCAAAATTCAAACGTTTGTCATATCTGTGAAACAGAAGGTTTTGATGGTGAAAAAAGATTAAAAGTAAGAGATCATTGTCATTTAACAGTTTTCTGTCATAATATGTCAAATTACGATACTCATTTGTACATAAAAGAATTGGCTAAACAATATGGAAATGTTGATTTGATCGCAAACGCAGATGAAAAATATATGTATAAATTATTCTGTAAATTCTGGATATGGCTATGAGTTTGACAATGATAAGCCTAGAAAATTTATTAAGTTTTCGTTCGTAGACACATTTAGATTCATGGCATCGCCTATTGAAAAGTTAGCTTAAAACCTCAAGAAAGAAGACTTTAAACATACAAATCATTTTATACAAGATGGAAGAATATTGAATGAAATTTTAACAAGACTGTCAAATGACGAAGACGATTTTTTTTAAATATTGTCTGGAAAAGGCATATTTCCTTTCGAATTTATCGATAGTATTGAAAAACTTGATTACACAGCAGAGCTAAAAATTGAAGATTTCTATTCACTTTTGACAGATGAGAGCATATCTGAGAAGGATTTTCAACACTATTTAAATGTATGGAACACATTAAAAGTGAAAAATTTAGGAAATTACTCTGATTTGTACAATATCCAAGATGTACTATTGCTCGGTGATATATTTGAAAATTTCAGAAACAGTTGTCTAAATTGTTACAAACTTGATCCAGCACATTATCTAACAGCTCTAAGTCTCGCAAGGGATGCTATGTTAAAATTAACGAAAATAGAATTACAATTGATTAGTGATTATAATATGTATTTAATGATTGAAAAAGGTAGTCGTGGAGGTATTTCTCAATGTATTAAGCGATATGTGAAAGCAAATAACAAATATTTGAAAGATTTCGATAAGACAAAACCTGAAAATTATCTGTTGTACGTCGATGCCAATAATCTTTATGGTTATGGTCTTATGCAAAATGTACCATATGGCGATATTAAGTGGATGGATTCGAAAACTTACACAACAGCAGAATGGCAAGAAACAATTTTAGAACTCACTGGCGACGAAGATTATGGCTATATTCTCGAATTTGATCTAGGATATCCAACAAATTTACATGAACATCACAAGGATTTACTTCTTGCTCCCAAACATTATAAAAACAAACTTTGCACAACTTTACTGGATAAAACTGAATACGTTGTTCATTCAAAAAATTTGAAATTTTACCTCGAACAAGGGATGGTGTTGAAACATGTGAATAGAGTAATAGCATTTGATCAGAAGCCTTTTATGAAAAAGTACATTGATTTTAACACAAACATGAGAACCAAAGCTACAAGTGACTTTGAGAAAGATTTTTATAAGCTCATTAACAACTCTGTTTTTGGAAAATCTATGGAAAATGTGCGAAATAGATGTGATATCAAAGTAGGAAATGAAGAATTTTCAATGAAACAGGCCAAGAAAACGAACTTTAAATTGTTCATTATCTTTGACGATAACTGTATAGCGAGTCACATGTACAAACAAAAGGTTAAATTTAACAAACCGATCTACATAGGATTTTCATTTCTTGACCTATCAAAATTGTTAATGTATGAGTTTTATTACGATAAATTAAAGAAGTTTGACCCAGATTTGAATCTGTGTTACATGGATACAGACAGTTATTTCCTAGAATTGAAACGAGATCCTTTTAAAATTATTAAAGAAAATATAGATGACTTTGATACGAGCGAATATCCAAAAGATTACGAATGTTTCACTACTAAAAATAAGAAGGTAATAGGGAAATTCAAAGATGAGTTAAATAGCGAAGTTTTAAAAGAATTTTGTGGATTGAGATCGAAAATGTACTCGTACAAATAACTAGACAAAAATCCAGTAAGATGCAAAGGAATCAAATGGAAGCGTTGTAAATAAAACAGTAAATATCGAAAACTTTAAGAAATGTTTGTTCGAAGATAAAGAAGAATTTAAGAGATGACAGTTATCAAAAGCTACAAACATGAGTTGTACACAGTTACCATATACAAGCTGGCACTGAACGCTAAAGATGATAAGAGAACTGTCCTAGAAAATAAGATCGATACAGTACCGTATGCCTATAAAAATGAAGCAAAATCTGATATATTAGACGAATTAAATAAATTTGGAAACTTTGATATATAAATGGAAAATGATTTGATTCACTGTCACAAATGTAAAAAGAAAACGAAAAATATAGATTTTAAGATTGTTCAAACTCAAAACGGATTGTATAGAATTGTAGCAAAATGTTCAAAATGTAAGACAAATAAGAGTAAGTTTATAAAGAATCCAAATGACAAACAAGCAAAGAAAGAATTGAAGAATAAAGAAGAGATAGAAATTGAAGCTAGAGAAATTCATGCACCAGTACGAAAAAAGTTTAAATAGAGAAAAATTATAACGTTAGGAATTGACGATTTATGGCCAGCAGATTTAGTTTTAATGTCTAACTATTCAGATCAAAATGATGGATTTAAGTATATGTTAAATGTTATTGATACTTTCTCAAAATATGCTTGGTCAAGAGCTATCAAAAGAAAAAACGGCAAGGATGTTTCAAAAGCTTTCGAAGATATAGTAAAAGATGCGATAAATATCAGACATAAACCTCCAAACCTACTTCATACAGATAAGGGTTTAGAGTTTAAAAATAAAGAATTTAATGATGTTTTGAGGAAATATAACATTAAGATTTATCATACTGAAAACGAAGAGAAATCAAGTATTGTAGAGAGATATAACAGAACTCAAAATGAAAGAAATTTTTGAGATTAATAAAAACTTTAAATGGATCGATATTCTTCAAAAAATAGTCAAAAATTATAATGATACGGTTCACAGTACGATCAAAATGAAACCGAAAGACGTAGATAAAGATGCAGAAAAGGAGTTATTAGAGACAGTTTTCAAGTATATTCCACCATAAATTCACACAAAAACTAAATTTAAAGTCAATGATCATGTAAGAATTGTTAGTAAAAAACAAAGATTTTCAAAGAAATATAAGAACAATTGGTCAAGAGAAATCTTTGTGATTTATCAAATTAATAACACAGATCCTGTAACTTATAGTATAAAAGATTTAAATAATGAAGAAATAACCGGAAAGTTTTATGAATATGAATTGAGAAAGTCAAAGCTATAAAACATTTTTTCTATATAAATGGAGGCTCAAAAGACGTGTACAATTTGTCAAGAATATAAATATTTTGAAGAATTTCATAAAAATAAGACTAAAAATGAGGAATAGGGTCTATGTGTAAAGATTGTCGTAGTAAATATGAGAGAGAACTATACGATAAAATAGAAAAATTTACGTTAGAAGAGAAAAAATGTTGCGTTTTTAAAGAAATTAAGGATATTTCTAAATTTTACGATTGGCATTATAGTAAAGATAAAAAACATGCACATTGTAAAGATTGTGCTAAAAGAATTATTCAAAAAAGTCAAAATAAACCGACTCTTTGCGAGTGTGGACGAATCATTCAATGGTTACCTTATCTTCAAAAACATTTACAAACAAAATATCATAATTTGAGAGTTTAGTAACATTTATTAACATTTTCATCGTGTAATAATTTTTTCTATATAAATTGAGTCTCAAAAGAAATGTACAAAGTGTCAAGAATTTTATAAGGAAAAGAATAGAAAAGACGGATTGTACTGTTATTGTAAGGATCGTGATAAAATATACGAAAGAGAATTATATGATAAATTGGACAAATTAACTTTAGAAGAGAAAAAGTGTTACTTTTGTAAAGAAATTAAAAATATTTCTGAATTTAATAACTGGCAGTATAGTAAAGATAAAAAAGATGCTTTTTGCAAAGACTGTGCTAAAAAGATTTTCAGCAAAAGTTATAAAAACGAAACGCCTTGTGAATATAACAAAAAAATCTACAATGGTTACCTAGTTATGCTAAACATTTACAAACAAAATATAATAAATCGAGAGTTTTTAGTAAAATTTAGAAACATTTTCATCGTGTATTTTAGATATTCTATAAATCAGTCGAGATTCTGTCATATTTGTGATAAAATGATTTCCGTTGTATAAAATATTTAAAGATTCTTTCATTTGATTGTAAATATTTATACTATTTGGATCTCCATGTCTTAATAAAATTTCCATTTCTGGGTAATCAATTGCAAGTTCTTTCAATCTTTTTGGTATTTCTCTCTTTTGAGCTCTGATAACGTAATAAGGATATTCCCACATGTGATTCTTTTTAATTAATACAAAACATGGTGTTTTTTCTTATCAAAATCTTTACAAACAAGGTCTGGTTTCATTAAGTCAATTTTTACACTTTGTTTTGCGATTATTTCCGTTTTTATTTCATCTTTAATTTGCAAGTGTTTAACTTCATCCTCTAAATATTTAATCTTGTTTTCAAGTTTGTACTCATCAAATTTACGAATGCTTGGTAAAACCTCTTCTAAAACCCAATCTTGAAACATTTCTGCTATCTTCGTTTTTGATTTCAGTATTAAAGAATATATGCCCGGTTCATTAAGGAAAATAGTGTTTTTTTGAAAGTTTGAAGGTAAGAACGATTCGTTCCCCCCTTCTGAATCTATGTTTTCAAAGCTTATTTTATATTTTTCTTTAAATGATCTCTAATTGCTTTCAACGTGTTTTTAAATTCCAATAATTCTGCAATATCTTTTGCTTTTAACCAAAATTCATTATTTTCGTCAACAATTGTAAAGATATGTTTGTTTTCAAATCTAAGTTGATTATTGAGTAGGTCTACAACTGACTCCATTTAAATAGAAAAAATTTAAACAGTAATTTTTATTTTGAGATTAAAGTCCAGATTCATTGATAAAAACAGTGTCAGGATGAAGATTGTTAAGGGGCCATTCGAATAGACCCTTGTTTTTTTAAGTAAAAATATTGAATTTAGTCATCATCATCAACATTTAATTTATTTGCGTTTTTTGTTTTTTTATAACCTATATAAATTTTCTAATATAAACGTGTAATAATCTCGTACGTTTTCACGTTCCACGTTCACGTTTTCACGTTCCACGTTAACATTTTTACGTTCCACGTTCACATTTTCGCGTTCCACGTTCACGTTTTACGTTCCAAGTTTCAAAATTTTTCTAATTAAATGGTGAACGTAACTTCTGAAGAAGCGAAAAAACTTGATCAAATCGAAAAGAAATTAATCGAAGAATTTAAAGAACAGATTAGAATTGATGAAAAAGAACAAGCATTTCTTCAACAAATTAATCAACCTGTAACTTCTGCAATTAAAAATGTTGAAGGTAAAATTGAAAATGTTTTAAAACAAAATAAAAATATGATGGATTTGGTTCAAGTTGTACGACAATTTGCTGATATTTCGATTCCAGAATCTGAAGTAGAAGAATTTGAATTACCAAAACTACCATCTTCTACACCATGTAGACCCCGAATCATTGAAGATTCTACAATAGTTGAACCAATAAATCCTGGGACAACGGATATAATAATTGGTGAAATTGGTAAAAAATTCCTTCCTAGAGCAAAGGATGATAAATTTGGTTTGTATTGGGATAGAAAAAAGAAATGTTTTATGATTGGAAATTTACCCGTTAATTTAGAACATAATGATATAATTATTAATGAAAAAACGTTTGAAAGTACTCAAGGATTGTGGAGATTAATAACAGACAATGATGTTCCAAAAGAAGATTTATATTCTGAAGAAGATTTACAAAATTATACTGAAATTTTATGGAAGTCTAATTCAATTTACAAAAATAATGATCCATCCACTAAAACACCTAAGTCAAGTAGAGGTAAAAAATATATGAATTTAATTAAAGGAATTTGGGAAAAACGAATCGAAGGATCAGGTGTAAGAAAATACAGTGATAATAAGATTGAGTACAGATATATCGACGATTTGACAAAACTTGATGGAATTATTAATTATATTTATGCTCAAGAAAAGGCTGGAAATAACAATTTTTTGAACGAAAAGAAAGCGATTAAAGATTTTATTTCGAACACACTTGATGAAATGATTGAAAAACCTGATGGAAATAAATATTTAAAACGAATTTTGCCGGCAATAAGTTCATCTATGATTGAGGGTAGTGGACTTTTGAATGATTTTATCAACAATTTACCTTTTGAATTATATAAAAGATATTGAAAGATATTGTATAATATAAATACGATTTAAAGTAATGATTAGATATCCATTGGAAGCAGAAATTTTGTATATGTAGCCAGAAACGCCAAGTTACCAACATGAACAATACCATAAGGAAAGAGTTCAAAATGGACATAATAATTATTAATACAGTGAGTAATAATAAAACCTTCTAATACAATTAATAAACATTAATTTATGAACTTGTCTTAAAAATTTGTAAAATATTAAACTTATCTGAACTCATCTTTCTACAAATTGTTATTATCCTAAATTGGTTGATCATGCCATAGCCTGCTTAAAGATTGTTGTCACTGTTGCTGTTTTATAGTACTCGTATAATAAATTAGATTTCGTGTAAATAAAATCAGGTCATTATACCAAATTTGGTGATCAAACAATAGGTTTCCATAACATAATAATCAATTATTAGATTGAATACAGGCGTCAAGTACATTCAAGTGCAATTCCTTTGCAGTTATTGCTATTTAATTGTATAACAGAACTGGGGGCTTAATTTTATTCTGGTTTTCAATAGTTTTCAATAATTTTTATCCTAGCAACTCAACATGAACTCTTCAACGGAGTAAAACGCCTTTGACACCAGGAGGTGTTTTAATCGAGATTTGAATAGTTTAGAATCAATGAGATGTTTTATTCCCTCAGGCAGCTTGTTTATCAGTTTACACCAACTTGGGACGGCAAGTGTTCAAATGCACTCGTTCTATGTTGTACAATCCAAAAGTTGTCCCTGCCTCTTGTCTCGTATTGGTGGACGTCACTGCCTTGGACTAACTCGCATTTGAGTCGACAGTATAGAACGACGTCGAGAATATAGAGACAGGGTAAAGTTAACAATCAAAGCTCTCTGAAGGCATCTTTACACGACTCTCTGAAATTCAATTTGTAAATAATTCTGATAGCTTTCTTTTGAGCTCTAAATACTCCTTCGAATTTGTATCTAGAACAGCTGTCCCACAGTCTCAAACCGTAAGAGAAATATGGATGTATCAGGCTAAAGTAGGCCGTTTTTAATACATCAATAGAACAGAATTTTGCAAGGTTACGCAAAACGTAAATGCCAGAAGCAACCTTGGAACGGATGCTGTCAATGTGAAAGTCCCATGTCAGTCCTCGATCAAGGTACATTCCAAGGAACATATGTCGGCACTGGTGTAATTTAATATAAAAATCAACGGATCGTGTAAATTAGGCTCTGTTTTAAATCGTCTAATTTTACTTTAGATTTTAATGACGTATTTTAGCCTTTATATATTTTTTTAATTGATTTTTAATATTGATTTATTGTATGAAATCAGCTCATTATTTTACACATTTTGCTATAAGGGTAGAGTGACATAAGCTAAATCTACATAGCCCCATTTAGTCTACTTTACAAAATTCAGGTAACATATGGGCTTGCTTGAGACAATGAAATGTTTTCATAGTAAAAAATTGCAATAAAAATGGAAAATCCCACAAAATAAAGAGTCAGAATATATGAATCAATATTTTGTAGAAATGGAAAATGAATGTACAGTTCACTAAACTGAGACAAACATATTTAAAAAGAAGTGACAGCTTAATCTGTAAAATACTTTTCCAATACCGGTGTATGATATTAAAACAGCTACGAATGAATTTAAAACTGGAGCAACTGGCATGAATCCATCACGCACATGGTGAATGAATTATTATTAAGTGGAAAATTTCCAAAATATGGAAAACTAACATTGTGTGGCCCCTACCAAAGATGACTGCACCTAAAAGTGCCTATCAGTTACGACCCATACAATTATTTCCAGCCTTGTCAAAGAATCTGGAAAAGACCGCCTTGCGCCTAATAGTTGTTTACACGAAGCATGAACAAATATTACCAAACAGATAATCTAGGTTTATAATAAACCGTAGCTCATGCACTGCCCTAGTGAATCTATTTAATTGATGAAAAGCACTTGGGAAAATAAATATCTTTAGTGTTTATTATTATTATGTTATTATTTTCAGGGTTTTATCACTACAAATCATACATTTCTGATTGTTAAAATCTATTTCCTTGGGTTTGGCAAACATTCTATTGAGTGGGCCACGACTTGTTTAGAAGAGAGATAACAGGTTGCTAGGTTGGTAGGTGGAATTCAGCTGCACTAGCACAACATCGTACAGTTCCTCAATGAAGCTGCCTAGGTCCTATGTTATTTAATATGTATACCTCGGCCCCCCTCCCTAAAAATTTGTGTGTAGAAATGCATTATCTATCAATATCAGATATCTGTGAGCTCACTTGTCATATGATTCGGAACTAATCGAAGAGACTGTTGTTGTGATCTTGAACGTGAATCCACCTGTTCAGTCAATAATGGAATTAAAATAAATATTGAGAAATTGTATGTACTTCATCTGGCACCCCAAAATGTTGTATATGATCCATTGAGAGTGGCTTGAGTATTGAAATTTGCGATGAGTGCTTGTTGCTTACTACTAAAGAAAAAACCTTAGGTGTTATACTTGACAATGACTTTACATTTTCTGAATACTTCATTCACTCAATTCAGCTATGTAGTTACAGCTCATGCATAGTCACTGCTTCTTTCAGTATTCTTTTATTGCTATCCTTCTTATAGCAACAGCATATTAAGGGAGGATACCAATAGAATTCAGAGATTACTAAATACAGAATTACGCTATCTGTTCAATTTGAAACGTTTTACACATGTGTCCTCCTATCGGCTTGATGCTAATGTGCTTAAAATCTAATTATGTGAGGATATTGACCAAAAGCATGATGCATAAAATTTTAGAGCTGGAGAGCCGCAGTGCTTGTGCGAGAAAATGCGATTCCGGAATCAGATATACCAGTAAAGCACACGCCATGATAAACAGTTTCCCTGCCGAAAAGTGAGACTGGAGGTGGGCAGGAGAAGCTTCTCTCATAATGTCCTTCTTGAATGTTCAAATAATCCTTAGAGTTTAAAATTTAAGAGCCATTTAAAAGGCGTTGTACTTGTCTAGATGATAGAGATTACTTATTTTTATGTAGTAAATAACCGTTACCTGCGGCTTTACCCGCAATTATTAAATCAAATTCCGTAGCTTACTTAGACGAAACACTTATGATGTAATATCATGGTCCCCTATGATCTTTTTCAAATGTACGATCAGGTACATATTACTGTAGTGATTATTGTTAGACGATCAGAGGTTGCGAGACTTCAAGATATGCGTGTATAGGAGCATTTCTGGTTAAAATGAAGTATAATTCCGATGACACAGCTGAGTTTGCCTTGTTGCCTCGATCAATAAAATATAATATTAGTCTAGAAAAACTACTTTGTTAAAAAATACTCACTTATTTTTAGCTTCTTTCAAGGCCAGCTGGTATCCTTTGTTCTCCCTTGAAGCGGGAGCAAGTTCACTCTACTTACTTGTAGAGGAGGATCTCCGCTAGCTGTTACGCACGACCATGTAAGTATGGTTGGTGGTCCAGGCACTCAGCTGATGAATAAAATTTACAATCCAGAAACAGAGCTGTAGAGCGCTAAGTTTCTTCATATCTACGTGTACACTATGTTAATGCGGAACGTTAAATATTTACTTGAATATATAAACACAATATATCATCTACTGTATTATCAATGTGGAAAAGATTACACGTGGAGGTGATTGCAACGGCAAAAATTGTATAATATAAGGGTATGATTCACATCTCCTCTGTTCTCTCTACCAACGTTTTACAAATGCATGCGGTAAAAACTTTGAATATTCTTGATATTTAACTATTTCTTGACGATACTCTCTCAAATGTTTGTCCACTTATATCGCCATCTATACATAACAGTTTGAATTTCCTTTCAAAATTGAAATATCTTGCATAATATTAATCATTACATGCTGTAAAACTTAAATTAGTTTCTAATGTTTTATTTACCAGAATTTCTTTTTTAACGTCTATGTCATAGTTTATTAATTGTATTTAGAGGTTTATTTTATTCGTGTTTTATTTTACTAATTCGATTTGTAATTCTTATTTTTTATATTTCCAATTTTACATAGAAACTCTGCATGCTTTTCGACTTTAATGTAAGTTGTTGATGACACTCTATCATGGATTGTATATATATATATATATATATATATATATATATATATATATATATATATATATCTCTTCTTTAATGCCAATCGGCTTCAACACTCTTCTAAGTACTTTAAAGTATACACAAAAACAGAAACAAAAATTCAGTGCTTATGTTTAATTTTTGAGTTCACAGAACCCTTCATCAGAACCACACTGAGTTAAAACATATAAACAGAGCTCAAACCAAGAACAATATTTATAACCAAAATACAATTTTTACAAAATAAATACCACAAATAACAAAATTCCAATCAAGTGGGTGTAGAATATTTGAAAATGTTTACATAGAACTAAAAATGTTTTTGTTATAAAAAGTAAAAGCGAATCATCTTAGGTTCAACCCGTCTGGTTGCCTTGATTTTAAATTCATTGATGTTCGATTTCAACATTTCTTAAATTTATCAGATTGGTATTTTGATTGGGGTTTGGCTCTAAATGGTTAATTCCTTTTAGTCTGAAGCAATTTTCAAGTTTATTTTGATTGTGTTGAATTGCATGAGCAGATAATGGTCTCTCACAATTTTGATGAACAACATCAAATCGATGATTGGTGATTCTCACTCTTAATGGAGTGATGGTTTTTCCAATATAGTCTTTGGAACAGAATTTACAGGTTAGTTGATAAATTATGTTTTTTGTAGTGCAATCAATCTTACCTTCAATAGGATTTCTTTTTCAGTTGTGCTACTTTTAAACGATTTACGATGTACTAAAATCTTACAAATGCCGCATCTTGGCTTGTTACAAGGATTGCACACGTTACATTTGATGTTATTACTTTTTGGATTGCCCTCATACTTTAATTTCCGTCTAGAGAGAATGTTTTGTAAATTTTGAGGTTTTTTAAAAATTACTTTGGGGGGCTTAGAAAAAAAATTTCTAGTTTCAGGCGAAGATTCCAAAAATAGGAAAAGAAATCTTTAGACTTTTGTTGATTTTATGAAGGCCAGGAAAATATTGGGTGATAAATTTAGGATCATTAGGATTAATAGCACTGTAAATATTTTTAGTTGCTCTGATTTGTCTATCAACAAGATTTTATTGGATACCCCCTTTCAAAAAGTACATAGGACAGTCTGTTTATGTAGTTATGGAAGTCAGATTGATTGCTACAAAGGTTTTTTGCCATTATTGATAAACTCTTGGGTATAGATTTTGTAATGTGAACTGGATGGCAGCTGGTGAAATGCAAATATTGAATTTTGTTACTGTCTTTGATTTTGTTTTCAAATTATGATTTTCAATAAATACATCAGTATGAAAGAATGTTACTGAATCTGGTGAGATAGACCATGTAAATTTTAAAATGCTAAATGTATTGAGATTAAAAAGAAAGTAGTTCAGTTCTTTGATACCACGCTGCCATATTGAAAAAATATCATCTATGTACCTGAACCAAATTAGACGTTTATAATTTTGACTGGTTAAAAAATTCTTTTCCAATAGTCCCATAAAAAGATTGGCATAAGAAGGAGCCATCCGTGTGCCCATAGCAGTTCCTTTTATTTTGAAGGTAATTTTGGTCTTAAAATTTAATAAGTTTGAGAATGAAATTAGTACTAGGTTTGGAATTGTTTGGGCGTGAATCAAGGTAATTTTGGGCAGCGCTGAGATCATCATCTGTAGGAATATTTGTTATACAAAGATTCTACATCGACAGTACACAATAAGACGTCGTCAGGCAAGGGTTGATTAATTAGAGCTAATTTAGTTAAAAAGTCATTAGTGTCCTTGATATAGGAAGGAAGTGTTCTTACAAACGGCTGCAAGATGTCGTCAACATAAGCAGATATCCTTTCCGTAGGGCATCTATAGCTGGAGATTATTGGCCTACCAGGAGGTAGTCTGGTAGGCTTGTGTGTTTTCGGTAAAGTGTAAAACACCGGAGGTCTAGTATATCTAGGTTTTAGTAGTTCAATGGCTTTCTGAGACAATCCCTCTTGAGGACCGTTGTTCATAAGGTAATTTTGGATTTGCTCATTATGTTGAGGAGAAGGATCTTCATCTGATTTCTCATACATTGATGTGTCATTCAGTTGTCTTTGTAATTCACCAATATAATCTAAAGAATTCATCAGAACGGTAGAGTTAACTTTTTCGCCTTTGTTTTCACGTAGTGATTTAATTGCTCTAAATTCATATTCAAATAAGTTTTTGATAGTATTTAACTTGTTAGGAAACGAGTAATTTGATAGATTGGCTAGGACGACGTTTATGAATTCTTCAACAGGATGATTAGTTGGTAAAGGTGGAGGTTCCCAACCTGGATTTGTTTTGAATTTTGATAAACAGTCAGGAATTTTTCAGTTATATTTTGATTTCCTGTATTTTGTACAGTAAAAAAAATACTTTAATCTTATACTGCGTGCACAATTAGGTGTATCCGTAACAAGTTTGAAGTGGTCAAATCTTGGTGTGGATGAAAAAGTCAGGCCCTTTTCTAATATCAATCTTTCGTGAACATTTGGCGAATAGTTAGACAGGTTTTCAATTCGCAAGGTTTCTTCATTGCTGTAGTTAAATGGACGTAATTTGCAACTATGATTGTCAGACTGTAGTTGGTGGTTGTTATTGGATGAAGACTGTTGATTTGGCTTAATATCAATAGCATCCATGGTATTCTTGTAATTTATGGTTTCAATAGAAGTTGTAGTTTTCAGAGGAGTGTTATCGGAAGAATTTGAAGGATGGTTATCGGAGGAATTGGAAGGGATTTCAAAGGAAGACGTAAAAATTATTGGGAAGTTTGGAAGTAAATTTAGATTATCAAGAATGTTTTCAGTAGCACATGAAGATGTTTGTGGAAAGGTTTGTTGTGGAATACAAGGATAAGAATTTGAATTGATAGTGGGGAGTAGAGGTAAGTTATTTTTATCATCAGAAATTGAACTATTACCAGCACAAAAATTATGTGAAATTGGACTGTTATTTTGGTATTTATCAGCTGAATTGCAATAGTTTTTAGAATTCGCTTGCAGATTTGACAGCTTGAGAAAGTAACGAATTGAATTTTTTAGATATAAATTTCTGTGAGTTTAATAATATTATATTAAGGTCATAAATTGCGTCTTGAATTCAAAACTAGATTAGTTAATTCAAAGCTAGTTTTTATGGCTAAACCAATAACACTACTGTGAATTTCAGGAGGAAGACCAGTTAGTGGAAATTTGCGTTGCAGGCCAGTGGCGTGAGATCTAAGGATAGGCAAGCTGTCAAAAACATGATGTGGCAATTTAACTTAGCACTTTTTTGGCGTAATATCTAAATTGTTGCAGATAAGAAGATTTATCTAGAAAATTGAAGTGGCTCGAGTTTCTGTTCATTGTTCACAAGGAGAAAAACACAATACCAGTAGGCTTATAGATCTTCTGTAATGCCAATTGGCTTGAATACTCTTCTAAGTACTTAATAATAATAAATAAATACCATAAACAACAAGATTCAAATCAGCTGTGTGTAGAATATTTCTAAATGTTTACATAGAAGTCCTATTAAAGGTAAGATTGATTGCACTACAAAAAACATAATTTATCAACTAACCTGTATATTCTGTCCCAAAGACTATATTAGAAAAACCATCACTCCATTAAGAGTGAGAATGACCAATCATCGATTTCATGTTGTTCATCAAAATTATGAGAGACCATCTACTCATGCGATTCAACACAATCAAAATAAATTAGAAAATTGCTTCAGCCTAAATGAAATTTACCATTTAGAGCCAAACCCCAATCAAAATACCAATCAGATAAATTTAAGAAATGTTGAAATCGAACATCAATGAATTTCAAAATTAAGGCAACCAGTTGGGTTGAACCTAAGATGATTCTCTTTTCATTTTTATAACAAAAACATTTTTATTTATATTTAAACATTTACAAATATTCTACACACAGCTGATTGGAATCTTGTTGGTTATGGTATTTATTTGTTAACATTGTATTTTAGTTATATCTTTTGTTCTTGGTTTTAGTTCTGTTTATATGTTTTAATTCAGTGTGGTTCTGATGAAGGGTTCTGTGAACTCGAAAATTATACATGAGCACTGAATTTTTGTTTCTGTTTTCTGTATACTTTAAAGAACTTAGAAGAGTATATAATGGGTGATTCAAAAAGAGCGCCGGTTTTGAAAAGACCGGTAAATTTTATTTTATCGGTTGGCAACAATGTTTAAACCTTGATTCTATTTCTGACTACATTCCGATTGTTGACGCAGCTGATATTTCTCTCATTAGTGCATTCTGTGTCTAACCATAGAGAAGTTTACTTGTGCGCAACGAGTGTTAATAGTGAAAACGTTTTATCAGAGTGGAGAGAGTTATGCGGCTACTGTAAGGCGACTTCGCGGTACTCTAGGACGTAATGAAGCACCAATTGAATCGTGTAACTTAACACCTTGTTCATCTTTGGGGTTATCTAAAGTCATTAGTTTATGCCAATAAACCCCGAACCATCAATGAGTTGAAGGAGGAAATTCGACGGGTTGTCGGCCAAATGGAAGTGGAAACTTGTCGTGCAGTCATGGCTAATTTCATGGACAGAGTTGTTGCGTGCAAGCGTAACAGAGGAGGGCACATGGATGAAATTATTTTCCATACATGAAATCGGAAGGTTAGATAAACATATTTATGTATTTGATTTCGGAAAAATAAATCTCTTATTTGATATATCAAAACCGGTGCTCTTTTAGAGTCACCCTTTATAAATATATATATATATAAATACTTTTTGTGATTCAATGTTTATTGAAATTATATATATATATATATATATATATATATATATATATATATATTATATATATATATATATAAGTAGATAGTAATATGGGGTTCCTGGCGCACTTTCGGAGCCGACCGAAAAGCAATGTAAAATACTGTTCAATGTACCATAAAGGAAGCTGAGAAATAACACAGCAAATCTCAATGAAAAATTAACCGAATCTACAGTCGTTAGTCTCCAAAAGCGATCGGTACATTACTATCTACTCTGTGGAATGAAAAATTAACCAAATCTACAGCTGTTTGCTTCTACTTTCTTAAGCTGTGCTTTGTAAAATGTTGTCAAATCTGCTACGAATAAAGGAAAAATCTTCGAAATCTTAATAAAATTTAATCAATTTAAAACATTTTTACTAAAAACATACTGTACTTTAATAAAAAACTTTTCTACTAAATAAACAACATGAACTCACCAAGCTCTCTTCAGTTTCTAGCATTTCAAAAACTTACAAAGAAAGACAATTTTAACGAGTTCAACGAATTACCAAAACATTTTAAAGAACAGTTGATACTTTCCTTAAATGATACAGAATTCAAAGAACTTGTAAAGTCTTTTGCAGAAAAAACGTCTAATGGAGTGTTTTACTATCGGCAAAAAACTAAAAAAGTAAGGGATTACATATTTAATATAATTACGAAAGATATTGAAAAGAAAGTAAAAAATAAACAAACAGAGAGTTTTCATCGTTTTTTTATGACATTTTTCCCATATTATACGTTCTTTCAAGATAATCAAGACTTAATTGATGAATTTCTTAGGAATTTTTGTGAGTATCAAGATTTATCAACACAATTCATTAAAGAGCATTATAGAATTTTTCTTATAGAATATAGCCACATTTGGTGTGAAACAAAAGGTATTACTGTAGATAATATTCCATGTGATTCCTATGAAGAAAGACACCAACTATGGTTATCAAAACAGTACTATGACGTGGGGAGGGACTGCAAGTTTTAGAGTTAAGACTTTATTCTACAAAGTTAATTGTTATAATTTCTTTATCTTTAATAGTCTTCTTTCCAGTAACAACCAAGTGTAATTTTTCATTTTTGTTTAATTCTTTAATCTTTTTCTCATCCAAAACAGTCAAAAATCTGTTCGGCAAGTGTACTTTACAATCTTCCAACTCGGCAATTATTGTAAACCCGAATTTATCTTTCATTTTCTCCAAATTCAAGATTCTATGTTTCTTCCTTTCTTCCAATTCATTTAACTTCTTATACTCTTTAAACTTACATTCTCCAATATCATTTAACTCTTTCAAGAACTCCATTTAAATAGAAAAAATTTAAAGACGGAAAAAATGAAATTTGCTAACAATCACTCGAGAAGTCGAGGGAATTGCCAACATCTTCATTGTTTGACGAGGTTCTTCATTTACTTTCTCCAAATGTACTATAAAATCATCGAGGATTTCTGGCTTAAAATCGTAGACAAATTCAACATCCAGATAATGAAAAAATACAGGTAATATCTTTTCATAATAAACGTGTGTATCGATACCTACAAACCTAATGTATTCTTTGAAAAGGAAAATAATTTTGTCAACGGTTCCAAGAGATAAGTAAAAATTTTTATTCTGTTTTCTAAATTCTGTAACAAATTTTGTTTGTTTTTCACCTCCGTATTGTAATTTTGTAAGCAGATTATTCAAATGTGTTAGTTTATTTCGAAATTTCCTAGGTTTAGGTCTTTCGTACAAAATTAAATTACAATCTCTACAAACTAAATATTTTTTATCAATAATTTCTCCTCTATTATAACACTTGTAACAGTTGGCATTATACTCTTCCATTTAAACAAAAAGATTTTTTTATAAGTGGAGATTATGGAACTAACTCTGCCGAGATATAAATTTTTCAGCGCAAATGTTTGTGTTTACATTTCTACAACAGAGATAAATAGAAATAATTTCATTCTATTGTACAACTATTTAGGATATTTTGTCTATGATTACAAAGATTATTCCGGAAGAAATCGAGATTTTTCATCAACGAAAGAGTATATTTTTGAAGTTTTAGAAGGAATGAAAGAGAATAATATGAACATCATTAACTACTGAATTTCTCTAATATCGTTCTTAATCACATCATAGGCTAAAAATTTCTCAGAAACCACAACCACATAACAAATCGCGTTTGTAACAGCTTTTTGAAAATCCATATTGATAATTATATCGTTCTTTGAACCAGAAATATTTGTCAAACTCTTTGTTGTATCAATGACATAAATAGGTCTATTCGCTAAAAATTCTTTAGGATTGTAATACATTTCCTTATTATTACAGTAAACTTTCTTAAAATCTTGATACATCTGATACATGATTCTGAAAAGACCTCCGGAAATGTTTAAATTTTGTAATTCATCTGGATAATAAGAACCGTTCAATTTTACTCTGATATTTTTTACATCCAAACTATCAAACTTTGAAGGATTTTTTTCTTGATTATTCTGTCTATCTGTTTGAAAACCTATGATAACGAACTTGGGATTGAAGATATTTCTATAAATATTTGTGATATCGAACGAATAAGTTGTTCCGGAAATACCTTTTTGTTCAATACATTGCCAATCTAGAAAAATTAAACATAATGTTTTGACTTTTTGTAATTTCATCAATCAACCTTATTTTACTCGTGATTTTATAATCAATCATTGGAACTCTAATAAAAAAATCTGTAATTGTTATTTTTCCATCAACAGGCATAACATTTCCAGTTGCAGTCTTCAGAATCACATCATCGTCTTCTGCTCTTATAAAACTTAGATAAAATCCTCCTTTATAGATCGGAATAGTAACATTTTCAAAAAATCCTAATCCAAAATGAGATAAATTTCCAGCTGCTTCAAAAACACCAAATTTAAAATCTGATTCAAAGCCATTAGAAGTTTGAGAAATAACATCACTTTTTGAATACGAAATAGTTCCTTTAATTGTGCTTAATTGGCCACAGTTTTCGACTTCTTCTATCAATTTATTGTGTTTTCTTACTTCAATCTTAGAAAATAAAAACGGTATAAAATTATCGATTAATCTAACATTATCAGTTCCAAGATATGCTTGACCATCTTGTTTTGTTAAAGTTCCAGAAATATAAAACTGGAAGTTAGACGAGCAAAAGTTATCTCCAAAATCAATATTAAACTCAGTTCTTTTATTCGGTTCATTCAAATGTTGTTTACTAATTGGATAGAAATTTTTAAACTCCGCCCTTTCAATATCACTAGCATATTTTCTGTAGTCCGCCATTTAATAAGAGAAAATTTAGAAATTTTAAACATCGTGTATCATTTTTTCATCGATCTAATGTACGTTTTTATAAGAAAAGATATAAATTTTAGTAAAATAATTAAAAAGATTAGAGTCATTTTTAATGATCTACTTCGTCATATTCAGGATTCTCTTCCTTAAATTTTGCGATCTCGGTCACATATTTCAATAAAATCTGCACAGGATAGTAACCGCTATCTATAATATTGTTCCAATCAACTGTATCTTTATTTTCATCCAAAAACTTTATACTCAAGTGTTGATAGAGACAAAGAACAGACATATGATCTTTTAATTGATAATGTATATTTTCTTGAATGAACTCTGATGATAAAGTTTGATATTTAGCAATGTTATACCAATTCAATTTGTTTACGTATAATCTCATCATATCTTCGGATAATTCATATTTTTGAGAAATGTCATCCCAATGTTCTTTTTTCAAATCTCTTTCGTGTTGCATGATAAAAAGATCGAAAGCACTGTAATGTCCCGCCATCTCTATTTATTAGGAAAAAATTTCAAAATCAAGTTTTTATAAATTGGCTCTTTTTTGCGTTACATTCAGCACATTTTCCAGAAATTCTCTTAACTCCATTGATTATTTATTTATTTATTTATTTATTATTATTTCAACGGCATCCGCCAATATACAATAATTTCACAACATTTTCATGCAACTTAAATATAACATCAACAAAATAAATAACAACTAATTAAATTACAGAAAGTAGTGATTATGCAGTGGAATAATAAATAAGTATTAAGATTTGTGAAATAATGTTATAATAGTGAAAAATCACAAACATCATCTCCAACTGATATTAAGGGGAAAAAACTCTATCACTCATTACTGTTGCAGTCTCTTTTTAAGGTGTGCGATGCTGTCATAAAACATATCACCATCGGAAGGAATGCTGTTTCCACGCCTATGAAGTCGAGCAATAGGACCGTGATAGCTGTAATTGTTTGAGTGGTGGCAGGTTGAAAACATATTCCTGGATCTGGTTCCAGCAGGCACCAAGAGGGATATCCTACTCAGAAGCTCTGGTGAATCGATCGCCCCGTTGATAAGCTTGTGCAGGAAAATAATATCAAACATTCTCCTTCTGCACTCCAGCGTAGGCAGAAGAAATTCCTGCTCAAGTGCGGGGACAGAGACCTCCCGATAGGCTGCACCTCTCCGGACTCCTTGAAGTCTGCAAAATTTGTTTTGAATACTCTGTAGTTTGTGAATATGAGATGCGTAATGAGGGGACCAAACAAGAGTACAATATTCCAGATTAGGCCGAACTAAAGCCTTGTACAAGAGCAGTAGTGTCTCGTCACCGAACGTCCCTCTAGACATTCGAAAAATGAATCCTAGCATTTTGTTTGCCTTCAAAGATACCGCATCAATGTGTGCATCGGGTGACAAATTTGTAGTCAAACTTACTCCAAGGTCGTTTATCGAGGTCACTCGCTTGATGTCGCCGGATACAGTGTAATTGAAAGCAACAGGATTCTTCAGACGACAGAAGGTGATTGTAAGACATTTGGTTGAGTTAATGACCATCTTATTATCATCGCACCACTCAGCAATTAGGTTCAGATCACGTTGAAGATTGAGACAGTCATTACGAGAGTAGATTTCTTTGAATATCTTGAGGTCATCTGCGAAGAGGAGATATTCCGATGATAGGTGGCTGATGATGTCGTTGACAAACAAGTTGAAAAGAATAGGGCCAAGCTTGGACCCCTGTGGGACACCTGAGGTGGGAGGAAATTCTTCAGACAAATGGTTTCCAAGTTTGACCCTCAGCGAGCGTCCACTTAAATAGCTCTTGAACCATTCTAGAGAGAGTCCGCAGAAACCATATCCTTCGAGCTTGGAAATCAGAAGTGAGTGACTAATCTTGTCAAATGCCTTGGAAAGGTCTAAATAAATGCTGTCCACTTGATGTCTTCGATTAAACGCAGAAAGAATATAGTCTG